>NC_037671.1:82981287-83086704 GCF_003255815.1 Theropithecus gelada | reverse complement strand
ATCCCAGGGATGAAGCCCACTTGATCATGGTGGATAAGCTTTTTGATGTGTTGTTGAATCCGGTTTGCCAGTATTTTATTGAGGATTTTTGCATCGATGTTCATCAGGGATATTGGTCTAAAATTCTCTTTTTTTGTTGTGTCTCTGCCAGGCTTTGGTATCAGGATGATGTTGGCCTCATAAAATGAGTTAGGGAGGATTCCCTCTTTTTCTATTGATTGGAATAGTTTCAGAAGGAATGGTACCAACTCCTCCTTATACCTCTGGTAGAATTCAGCTGTGAATCCATCTGGTCCTGGACTTTTTTTGGTTGGTAGGCTATTAATTATTGCCTCAATTTCAGAGCCTACTATTGGTCTATTCAGGGATTCAACTTCTTCCTGGTTTAGTCTTGGAAGAGTGTAAGTGTCCAGGAAATTATCCATTTCTTCTAGGTTTTCCAGTTTATTTGCGTAGAGGTGTTTATAGTATTCTCTCATGGTAGTTTGTATTTCTGTGGGGTCGGTGGTGATATCCCCTTTATCATTTTTAATTGCGTCGATTTGATTCTTCTCTCTTTTCTTCTTTATTAGTCTTGCTAGTGGTCTGTCAATTTTGTTGATCTTTTCAAAAAACCAACTCCTGGATTCATTGATTTTTTGGAGGGTTTTTTGTGTCTCTATCTCCTTCAGTTCTGCTCTGATCTTAGTTACTTCTTGCCTTCTGCTAGCTTTGGAATGTGTTTGCTCTTGCTTCTCTAGTTCTTTTAATTGCGATGTTAGAGTGTCAATTTTTGATCTTTCCTGCTTTCTCTTGTGGGCATTTAGTGCTATAAATTTCCCTCTACACACTGCTTTAAATGTGTCACAGAGATTCTGGTATGTTGTATCTTTGTTCTCATTGGTTTCAAAGAACATCTTTATTTCTGCCTTCATTTTGTGATGTACCCAGTAGTCATTCAGGAGCAGGTTGTTCAGTTTCCATGTAGTTGAGCGGTTTTGATTGAGTTTCTTAGTCCTGAGTTCTAGTTTGATTGCACTGTGGTCTGAGAGACAGTTTGTTATAATTTCTGTTCTTGTACATTTGCTGAGGAGTGTTTTACTTCCAATTATATGGTCAATTTTGGAGTAAGTACGATGTGGTGCTGAGACGAATGTATATTCTGTTAATTTGGGGTGGAGAGTTCTATAGATGTCTATTAGGTCTGCTTGCTGCAGAGATGAGTTCAATTCCTGGATATCCTTGTTAACTTTCTGTCTTGTTGATCTGTCTAATGTTGACAGTGGAGTGTTGAAGTCTCCCATTATTATTGTATGGGAGTCTAAGTCTCTTTGTAAGTCTCTAAGGACTTGCTTTATGAATCTGGGTGCTCCTGTATTGGGTGCATATATATTTAGGATAGTTAGCTCTTCCTGTTGAATTGATCCCTTTACCATTATGTAATGGCCTTCTTTGTCTCTTTTGATCTTTGATGGTTTAAAGTCTGTTTTATCAGAGACTAGTATTGCAACCCCTGCTTTTTTTTGTTCTCCATTTGCTTGGTAAATCTTCCTCCATCCCTTTATTTTGAGCCTATGTATGTCTCTGCGTGTGAGATGGGTTTCCTGAATACAGCATACTGATGGGTCTTGACTCTTTATCCAGTTTGCCAGTCTGTGTCTTTTCATTGGAGCATTTAGTCCATTTACATTTAAGGTTAAGATTGTTATGTGTGAACTTGATCCTGCCATTATGATATTAACTGGTTATTTTGCTCGTTAGTTGATGCAGTTTCTTCCTAGCCTCGATGGTCTTTACATTTTGGCATGTTTTTGCAATGGCTGGTACCAGTTGTTCCTTTCCATGTTGAGTGCTTCCTTCAGGGTCTCTTGTAAGGCAGGCCCAGTGGTGACAAAATCTCTAAGCATTTGCTTATCTGTAAAGGATTTTATTTCTCCTTCACTTATGAAACTTAGTTTGGCTGGATATGAAATTCTGGGTTTAAAATTCTTTTCTTTAAGAATGTTGACTATTGGCCCCCACTCTCTTCTGGCTTGTAGAGTTTCTGCCGAGAGATCTGCTGTTAGTCTGATGGGCTTCCCTTTGTGGGTAACCCGACCTTTCTCTCTGGCTGCCCTTAAGATTTTTTCCTTCATTTCAACTTTGGTGAATCTGGCAATTATGTGTCTTGGAGTTGCTCTTCTCGAGGAGTATCTTTGTGGCATTCTCTGTATTTCCTGGATTTGAATGTTGGCCTGCCCTACTAGGTTGGGGAAGTTCTCCTGGATGATATCCTGAAGAGTGTTTTCCAACTTGGTTCCATTTTCCCCCTCACTTTCAGGCACCCCAATCAGACGGAGATTTGGTCTTTTTACATAATCCCATACTTCTTGCAGGCTTTGTTCATTTCTTTTTCTTCTTTTTTCTTTTGGTTTCTCTTCTCGCTTCATTTCATTCATTTGATCCTCAATCGCTGATACTCTTTCTTCCAGTTGATCGAGTCGGTTACTGAAGCTTGTGCATTTGTCACGTATTTCTCGTGTCATGGTTTTCATCTCTTTCATTTCGTTTATGACCTTCTCTGCATTAATTACTCTAGCCGTCAATTCTTCCACTTTTTTTTCAAGATTTTTAGTTTCTTTGTGCTGGGTACGTAATTCCTCCTTTAGCTCTGAGAAATTTGATGGACTGAAGCCTTCTTCTCTCATCTCGTCAAAGTCATTCTCCGTCCAGCTTTGATCCGTTGCTGGCGATGAGCTGCCCTCCTTTGCTGGGGGAGATGTGCTCTTATTTTTTGAATTTCCAGCTTTTCTGCCCTGCTTTTTCCCCATCTTTGTGGTTTTATCTGCCTCTGGTCTTTGATGATGGTGATGTACTGATGGGGTTTTGGTGTAGGTGTCCTTCCTGTTTGATAGTTTTCCTTCTAACAGTCAGGACCCTCAGCTGTAGGTCTGTTGGAGATTGCTTGAGGTCCACTCCAGACCCTGTTTGCCTGGGTATCAGCAGCAGAGGCTGCAGAAGATAGAATATTGCTGAACAGCGAGTGTACCTGTCTGATTCTTGCTTTGGAAGCTTCCTCTCAGGGGTGTACTCCACCCTGTGAGGTGTGGGGTGTCAGACTGCCCCTAGTGGGGGATGTCTCCCAGTTAGGCTACTCAGGGGTCAGGGACCCACTTGAGCAGGCAGTCTGTCCCTTCTCAGATCTCAACCTCCGTGTTGGGAGATCCACTGCTCTCTTCAAAGCTGTCAGACAGAGTCGTTTGCGTCTGCAGAGGTTTCTGCTGCTTTTTTGTTGTTGTTGTTGTTGTTGTTGTTGTGTAGCTGTGCCCTGTCCCCAGAGGTGGAGTCTACAGAGACAGGCAGGTTTCCTTGAGCTGCTGTGAGCTCCACCCAGTTGGAGCTTCCCAGCAGCTTTGTTTACCTACTTAAGCCTCAGCAATGGCGGGTGCCCCTCCCCCAGCCTCGCTGCTGCCTTGCAGGTAGATCACAGACTGCTGTGCTAGCAATGAGGGAGGCTCCGTGGGCGTGGGACCCTCCCGGCCAGGTGTGGGATATGATCTCCTGGTGTGCCTGTTTGCTTAAAGCGCAATATTGGGGTGGGAGTTACCCGATTTTCCAGGTGTTGTGTGTCTCAGTTCCCCTGGCTAGGAAAAGGGATTCCCTTCCCCCTTGTGCTTCCCAGGTGAGGCGATGCCTCGCCCTGCTTCAGCTCTCACTGGTCGGGCTGCAGCAGCTGACCAGCACCGATCGTCCCGCACTCCCCAGTGAGATGAACCCAGTACCTCAGTTGAAAATACAGAAATCACCGGTCTTCTGTGTCGCTCGCGGTGGGAGTTGGAGACTGGAGCTGTTCCTATTCGGCCATCTTGCTCTGCCCCCGTATTTAAATTTTTAACATAAATTTTCTTTAACCACTAATCAAGATTCTACTTTAGGACAAAATCTGAGAGCATTTCTGTTTTCTAACAAATTGTCTACTAGCTTTTAAACACATGATGCTTTAATAAAGATTAGTGCTGTGCTGCAAATAAACAGGATTCATATAATCTCACCAGGTGTAATAAATGTGGAAAGACTAAGGAAGAAAAACACAAAGTCAAATTCATAACTGTCCTGGAGCCTTAAACTGCTCACGGAGGAAACCATTACCCAGGGTGAGTGTCACAGTGGCATAATGCCTGAGTGGGATGGGAAAATTGATTTCCCTACTCATGTAGTTATGCTGCTAACGTGTTAGATGCTAAAACAATTTCTGTATTGTATTTGTCCCTAATAAATATGAAACAATTTAGGCCCTACAGAAAGCAGACTACACGTATTCCCATGCTGCCAGATCTCTAAGCTGAATTTCTTCCCTAAGAAGGACATAATTAAACTCCATGAAAATAATCTTTCTAAGAATAATAAGATAGAGGGCCGGTGTATATTCAGTAGGTCTGAGTTTATGTACTACTGCACTGCTGGCCAAAGATATCAATATCTTTAACGATGTGACATTCCTCTAAGAGTTCAAGGATGAAGACGGATGTGAACAATGAATAGATTAAGATGCAGCTGCATTTATTACCATCACAAGTCAATTCGAGTATGTTTGGATATTTGGAAAATAATAATCCCATTATTCTTTGAAGTACATTAGTGTCAATAGAAATAATAAAGACTGAGAGATCTTGGAGACATCAAACAATACAATAAACAATTGTAAATCTCTTGGATGCCTTGACAATATGCAGGAAATGAGCTACATGTCTTCCACAGGTCTCTCAACACAGGGCTCACTCCTGCAAAGTATCAAACTAGTTTTTCAAGCAGACAGAGGGAACACACCAAGATTGCTGATCTTGAAAAGTTTACTGTGTGGCAGAAAAGATCAGACATGTACATATAACCAAATGTGAATATATGAAATAAAAATGTTATGAAGTGTGAAGAGAGCACAGAGAAGGTACAAATTTCTTTCACCAGGGATCTGGAGCACATTTTTTGAAAAATATAGCTTTCAAGTTGTATCTTAAGAAATGAGTGGAATTTAGGGAGAATAGGATGTAAGAAAGGGAATTTAAAAACTGATTCTGGCCAGGCGTGGTGGCTCACACCTGTAATTTCAGCACTTTAGGAGGCTGAAGCAGGTGGACTGCTTGAGCCCATGAGTTCAATACCATCCTGGACAGGATGGCGAAATGCTATCTCTACAAAATACAAGAAAAAAATTAGGTAGGTGTGGTGGCATGTGCCTGCAGTCTCAGCAATCCGGGAGGCCAAGGTGGGAGGATGGCTTGAGCCTGGGGAGGTTGAGGCTGCAGTGAGCCATGATGGTGCCACTGCACTCCAGCCTGGGTGACAGAGTGAGACCCTGTCTCAGAAAACAAATAAATAAAAATAAAAATAAAAAAATGATTCTAAAATTCATATGGAAATGCAAAGGATGCCAAATAGTCAAAACAACAATAAACAGGAAGAACAACATTAGAAGACTTGGCCGGGTGTGGTGGCTCATGCCTGTAATCCCAGCACTTTGGGAGGCCAAAGCAACTGGATCACTTGGGACCAGGAGTTTGAGATCAGCCTGGCCAACATGGCAAAACCCCATCCCTACTAAAAATATAAAAATTTGGTGGGCATGGGGGCATGCACCTGTAATCTCAGCTACTCAGAAGGCTGAGGCATGAGAATCACTTGAACCCGGGAGGTGGAGGTTGCAAGGAGCCAAGATCCCACCACTGTACTCCAGCCTGGGCAACAAAGCAAGAATCTGTCTCAAAAAAACAAACAAAAAAAAAAAAAAAAAAGGAGAAGAAGAAGAAACATACACTGTCTGTATTAATCCATTTGCATTAGTACAAAGGAATACCTGAGAGTAGGTAATTTATAAAGAAAAGAGGTTTATTTGGCTCACAGTTATTCAGCCTGCACAAGTGTGGCACCAGCATCAGCTCAGCTTCTGGTGAGGCCTCAGGGAGCTTTCACTCACAGGGAAAGCACAGGGGGAGCAGGTGCATCACATGGTGAGAGAGGGAGCAAGAAAGAGAGGAAGTGTGAGGCTCCTTTAAATAACCAACTCTCGTGTGGACTCTTAGAGAACTTACTCATTACTGTGAAGACAGCCATTCATGAGGAATCTGCCCTGATGACCCAAACACCTTCCACTAGGCCCACCTCCAACATTGGAGGTTACATTTCAACATGAGATTTGGAGGGGGCAAATATCCAAACTATATTACTACCTGATTTCAAGACTTCTAAAGCTATAATAATCAAGAAGTGTGGAATGAGTGTCAAATAGGTAAATAGAATGTCCAGAATTGTAAAAAGAAAAGAAAAAACCCCAACACATATATAGACAACTGATTTTCAGTAAAGTTGCAGAGGCAATACACTGGAGAAAGGATCTTTTCACCAAACTGTGCTGGAACGTTTAGATATCCATAAGCAAAAAAAAAAGAAAAGAAAAGAAAAAAAGAAAAAACCTCAAAATGAATCATAAACCTTAATGAAAATCTGAAACTATGAAACTTCTAGAAAAAAAAAAGCATAGGGTTATACCTTTATGACCTTGGGTTTGGCAAAGATTTATTTCATATGACATGAAAAGCAAGATATCTTTTAAAAAAAATTATGGATTAGGTTTACCAAAATGAAGAATTTCTGTCCTTTGAAGACACTGTTAAGGATATGAAAAGACAACCCACAAACTGAGAGAAACTATTTGCAGATCCTATATCTGATAGATAACTTACATTTCCAGAATATAAAGAACTCTCAAAACAATAATAAAACAAATTCCCTAATAAAACAATGAGACAAAGACTTGAAAAGGCACTTCACTAAAGATATACTGATGAAAAATAAGCATATGAAAAAATGCTGAATACCATTAGAGAAATGGAATTGAAAAATGAGATACTACTACAAGTGCATATTAGCATGGATAAAATTTAAAAGACTGATATTACAATATGTTGGATAGGAAGCGGAGCAACCAGAATTCACATACACTGTGAGAAAGTTAAAATTGTACAACCATTTTGGAAAACTGTTTAGCAGTTTCTTAAAAAGACAAATGCCTATCTACTATATGACCCAGACATTCCTCTTCTAGGAACTTAAACAAACAGAAGCACATGTTCATACAAAGACTTGTAAGTGAATATTTACAGCAAATATTCATAGAAAATATTTATTTGCAATAGCCAAAATTATAAGTAACCCAACCATCCATCAACAAATACGTAGATAAACAAATTATGGTATGTATAGCCACACAATGAAACACTACTCAGCAATGAAAAGGAATGAACTATTGACACACACAACAACATGGATGAATCTCAAAATAATTATGCTGAATGAAAGAAGCCAGGCAAAACAGAGTATATACTGCATGATTTCACTTATATAAATACCATGAAAATATGGACTGATATATCGTAATGGATAGCAGATCTGTAGTTTCGGAGAAAGGGATGGGAGGGAGGGATTATAAAAGGGCATCATAATTTTTATGGATGATGGACATGTTTATTATCTTGATTGTGGTGATGATTTCTTGAGTGTATACTGTGTCAAAATGTATTAAATTGTGCACTTCAAATATGTAAAAATTATTTTGTCAGTTATACCTCAAAGATATTTTTAAAATGCAATCCAGTCCTGACCCACTTCAATGCCTGATTCAAGTGAGATAATCGCCCTATCTGCTTAACAAAGGAAAGAGGAATACATCTCTCATGTAAGATAACTTCCCATGTTGTATCAATGGATTTTTCATATACAATGTCTGCCAAATAATAAAAAATATCTAGACATGCAAAATGTCAAGACCATATGATTAGTAGTACGAGAATAAGAAACACTAAACAATAGATGCAAATCCACAGATTACTTAGGCATTAGAGTTAGTAGAGTCTTTTTATAAAAACCATAATTAATTGCAATATTTTAAGAGCATAGAGGAAATGATGGACAAAATAGATGAAAAGGCAGAGATTTTCACCCGAGAAATAGACTAAATATATTTTTAAGGAGAATCCAACAGGTATTCTAAAACTGAATAAATAACATGTTTCCAGTTCTGGAAACACAGTGAACTGAGCTAATTTGAATACCTCTTAAATAAAACTTTTAGTAATGTTGTATAAAATACAACAAAAGTAATATAGAGCTAAGCATGAAAGAAGGTGAAGTTTCCAGGTGACAAAAATAAAGAGGAAACTTAAAGTCACGATCCTAAGCTTGTGAGCTGACAACGCAGTGCCCTGAGGGGAGTAGGCTCAGATCTATGCAGGAAAAGGGCTCATCCCAGATGTAACGACTCTTGGCTTACTAAGACCACCCGCCCTACCCCGCCACACACACACACACAAAAGTTATTGGAAGGGCTGCTTCTGTGATGGGCAGGGGAGGGGAACATAGATCATGCAGAGCTTTCAAGTCATCATAAGGACTGTGGCTTCTTCACTGCATGAAATAGGAAGCCATTGAAGGATTTTGAACAGAGAAGTAACGTGACATGATATTTAAAGGATCACTTAGACCTCTCTGTTGAGAGTCCTCATAGTAGGCTTACAAAAATTAACTCAGGACAGGGGCAGCTTAGTGCCTAATAAATGTCACCTGTTATTGTTTGTAATGCATGCTGCTAGTGCCCACACAGGGTCCTTTACTAGCCAGTGCCTGTTCTCAGCTGCTAGAGATGTTAACCAGCACCCTCTTCTCTCAAAAATTACCCTTGATCAAAGCAGAAGCCATCTTACCCTGACTAGCTTGGGGCAACAAAAGATCATGCCCCTGCCTCACGGTGGGACTGATTCTGTAGTACCATTTGTGCCCCAGAACTTCCTGTGAGATCAGAATGTGGCCAGTCTGCAGCTGAGATGACATTCTTGGTGGCTTTTCCCCTGCTCTAACTGCTTCAATCATTCCCCTTCTTATAGCTCACCTACAATAAATCTTTTCGGGCTTTTATGGAACACAGCCTATGACACTGTTGTTATCATAATTACCTCTGAATTTATTATTTCTTTAATGCAAGTTGTTTGCATACATTTCACTTGAAGCCAAAGGCTGGTGCTTTCAAACTCACACTGGCAGCTCATAGGGTCCGTGGGTACTATACGGAGTGACTCGTGTGTACAAACTCTCCTACACTTACACTTGACACTATTCTGCTCTCTAATGAGGCGTTTTTGGAATGAAGTCTAACACCATTTGTGTTAAATTTTTAACATTTGTGTTTATTAATTTTATCATAAATGTATACCCCAGGTTATCTGGGTCAGTTCAGATTCTCAATATTCATTTTAAAAGCCATCCATAACCACATGGTCCCTCACATCCCAATTCTACCCCTGAAGTAACACTGCAAACTAGGTTAAAATTTCCTATACATACAACATCTGTATCCTAGATGAGGGATGGAGAAAAAAAGAGTTCTTCTGTTTATATACAGGAGAAAGAGGCAAAACATGAGGAAGAAAAAACTTTGCTCCACAGAGAACAGATGGAAAGGATCCTAGAAATGTATATACATCTCTCTCCAGTATCTCTGGATTTTATGAAGTATTTTTCCTTAAAATGTACACACATTCTTCCCAAGGCAAGCGTATTTCTCTGGAGACCTCTCACTAGCTATACAGTAAATAAACTTCCCAAGGGTTGTTCTTAGCTGAGGATCCCAAGTTTTCTGCAAAATTTATTCAAAAACTCCAACTCCATAGAAAAACAAGAATATTTTCTCTGTGCCACTCACACACATCTGTCTCAAGAATCAGCACAAGCTACCAACCCACCACCTCTGATCATAGGCTGCCTGAAGTCGCCTCTCTCAATATGTCTAAAAGCCTGGCCTAGACATAAAGACTTTCTATTTCTACTATACGTCACTTCTGGGTGACAGGATGGATTATTGTTCTACCAATAATAGACAATTTTTCAGTAGGTAATAAATAGCTCACATATACTATATATATTTTGGCAAAGTCTTGGCAGTTTTCAGAAGGGAAAAATATTCATTGAATTTAACCTGAGGTGGTTGTACATCTCTAAAAGAGAAATTCAGGCATTTAAAAAGTCACCTTCATTCTTTTCACAATTTCTTTAAAGTTGTTTCTTTCTCAAAAATCCCCAGTGACTTATACCATATACTCTTTGATCATTTTTGGTTTGGGACGCAGTTTCCAAAGGCCTGTCAGGTTTCTGCATGTATAGTGAGCAGGGGCACTGACACCTTTGTCTCAGCTGTCTATTCAACAATGTTTGCAAAGTGTACAGCCTTGGAAGATGGAGATAGTGTCTCCCTCTGGAGCACAGAGCAGGTTTATTGACTAGCCAGCATAATGAAGATAGTATCTCCTTCTGAGGTAAAGGCCAGGCAGGTTTGCTTGCAACCCATTGTCAAAACACAGGGTTCCCCTAAGCTCAGGGTTCCATAGCCGTGACGCCAACCCACTGTGTGCACAGCATCTCCCTGAGTCCTTGCATCTCCACACTGTGAGACCTAAAGACAAGAGGAACTATATTAATTTCTGTTGCTGTTGTCAAAAAACAAAACACAACTAAAAATGTGGTGTTGGCAATGGGCAGTGGCTGGTAGAATATTGAAGAACATGATATAAACTGACTAGATTGCCTTGAGTAGACTGTTAGTAGAAATATGGATGTGAACAACTGTAAGTGGGGACTCAGAGGGAAGTGCTGAGCATGATAGAAAAAAAACTATCTGGCCGGGCATAGTGTCTCACACCTGTAATCCCAGCACTTTGGGAGGCCGAGGCAGGCGGATCACAAGGTCAAGAGATCGAGACCATCCTGGCCAACAGATGAAACCCCATCTCTACTAAAAATACAAAAATTATCCGGGCATGGTGGTGCACACCTGTAGTCCCAGCTACTCAGGAGGCTGGGGCAGGAGAATCGTTTGAACCTGGGAGGCGGAGGTTGCAGTGAGCCGAGATCGTGCCACTGCACTCTAGCCTGGCAACAGAGAGAGACTCCATCTCAAAAACAAAAAAACAACAAAAAAAAACTTATGAACTACCTAAATCATCATGAACAGACTATTGGTGGAACTATGGACATTAAAGGTACTGCAGATGAAAGTTAAAATGGAAATGAGGAACATGTTATTGGAAAGTGGAGAAAAGGAGATCCTTGTTACATAGCAGCAGAAAGCTTAGGTGAATTGTGCCCTGCAATTATGTAGAAAGCAAAATCTGTAAATAATAAAGTTGAATATTTAGCTGAGAGGATTTCCAAGCAAAATGTTAAAGATGAGGCCTGGTTTCTTCTTGCTGCTGATAGTAAAATGCAAGAGGAAAGATAAATTGAGGGAAGAACTTTAAGTGAAGGGGAATCAGGATTGATGATTTGGGAAATTCTCAGCCAATTACATTGCAAAAACACTAAAATTAGAAGATTCACCAGCAGGAAAGCATGCTCTGGAGAGAAAGCCAAGAACATGACTAGGCAACCTTTGCTATTGTCTCAAAAGAAACAAAAAGAGTATTAAATCACACAGAGGGGCTCTCTTTGAAAAAATTAGTAGTGTGACTCGTAGATCCTGTTATCCATTTAAGTACAAGCTAGGAATAGAGATAGGGTTATTCAGGAGTGATCCACACAGGAACCTCTTGCCTAATGTAGTAAGTTTCTGTGATATATCCAGGAGACACCCTAGTTCTTGAAAATGTTATACCAGCAGAAACACTGCCAACTTTGAGACAGGCAGGCTGGTTGGTTTCCTGTTTTGGAGTGGTTTAGAGAAAAAAAACAAAAGCTCCTTACTCAAGTTGTAGCTTACCTAACTTCCAGCCAATCAGCAATAAAAGATCCAAGAAGTTGTTAACCACAAGTTCCTGCTTCAGGGGATTAGGGGCTTCCCTGAGGCCCCATATGCATACTTAGATTTAAACTTCAACTCATAGTTACCCCTTCCTCTGGACTGATGATTCATTTTTCCTTCCATTCTCTCCTTTTATAGGGTTGAACTGCACGTGTCCACTTGTATGCAGATGTTTTTCACCAAATGGGGATTGAAAATCCAGTATTCTTGGGATGTAAAACCCACATGTATGGAGGGCTAACTTTTCATATACACAGGTTCTGCAGGACCTACTGCGGGACTTAAGTATGCTAGGATTTTGGTGTACACAGGGGGCCTGGAACCAGTCCCTTGCATATACTGAAAGACAACTGTATTTGTAACTAGTATCTTATGTTGGTCACATCATTGTATTTTGGGAGAAAATAACTTATTTTCTAGTTTTATGGGTCCACAGATGGAGAGTTTTTCCCCAGCATGAATCATACCCAGGATGTCACTAACACCGAACTCAGATGGTTAAGATAAGATTTGGGACTTTTAAGCTGATAAGATTTAGGTAATATATCTGACTTTGAATTGATTCTACAGTGAATTGAGACTGTGGAGTATATTGGGATGGGGTGTATGTATTGTGCATATAGAATGGATATAAACCTTTGGGGACAAAGGGAAGACTAGTAGGCTAATGGCTCCCGAAACATGTCTACATCCTAATCCCTGAAACCTGTCAATATGTTGCCTTATGTGGCAAAAGGGACTTTACAGATGTGATTAAGTGAAGGATCTCAAGATAAGAATATATCTTAGGTAACCCAGTGTCATCACAAAGGTCCTATGAGAGAGAAGCAGGATGGTTAAAGACAGAGATGTAAAGTGGAAGAAGAGGAGCCAGAGAGTGGGAGCAACCCCTGGAAGACAGAAAAGGCAAGAAAACTGATTAATCCTGAGAGCCTCCAGATGGAATGCTGCTGTGCTGACAACTTGATTTTAGCCCACTGAAACTGATTTTAGACTTCTCTACTCTACAACTGTAAGAGAATAAATTTGTGTTGCTCTAAGTCACTAAATTTGTGGTAATTCTTTACAACAGCAATAGGAAACAAACTCAGGAACCAAGATGAGTATGAAGCATATGTGGTCTGCTGTGCTGTAATGAAGTTTTTGTCTCTGACCCAAGACTCTTGTGTCTTCTGGCAGCATCCACGAGACTATGGCAAGCTAACTTGCAGGAGGGGCAAAATCTTAGACTATTCACAGTTCTTAATATTTTGTTCATAAAAATGATAATATAGTCATGGGTATTTGTCTAACTTTTAAATATCTTTCAATCTTCTGATCAATAAATCTACTTCTAAATAAGATACCACTAAGTAGCTGTGAACTTTAATAATAGCCCATGATTTATATCTCATTAAATAAATTACGAATATTCATACTCAGAAGTTAAACTGGCCAGGCGCGGTGGCTCACACCTGTAATCCCAGCACTTTGGGAGGCAAGGCAGGTAGACCACTTGAGGTCAGGAGTTCGAGACCAGCATGGCCAACATATAGTGAAACCTCGTCTCTACTAAAAAATACAAAAATTAGCTAGGTGCGGTGGCACGTGCCTGTAGTCCCAGCTACTTGGGAAGCTGAGGCAGGAGAATCAGTTGAACCCAGGAGGTGGAGGTTGCAGTGAGCCATCCAGCCTGAGTGACAGAGCAAGACTCCATCTCTCAAAAAAAAAAAAAAAAGTTAACAAACTCAGCATTCTTTAATACTCTTGCTCTCTTGCATAAAAAATTCATGAAAATAGCATCTATTTGTAAAAATATGTTAGTCACTTTAATTACAAAAAAAAAAAATTCCATGCTTTGTTTTACTGTTTAGTGTTATAGTCTTAAAGAATGATATTTTCTTTAAAATACATCATAGAAAAAGGATTTGTTTTAGCGAAATAATCCCTAAATGAAATCTCATGCATGACTCAGATCACCAGAATCCCAGAGATTAAGGAAGAGTCAGCACTGCCTACTCCAAGAGACATTATAAACATGGTACAACTTTTTGGGAAATAAAAAATTGGATGTGTGAAAATAAAGAACCAGAGAAAATTTCTGTGCAGTCAAATGCATTTATTTTATAGCTTAAGCAAGACAGGTGGTGAACAAATTCATAATGAAAATGCCACCCACAGATTAACAGCTTGCCATGCATGCAACTGTGTGCACAAAACCAAGTTGTTTTAACACCAGTCTGCAGCTTTGATTCCTCCATAAATTAACTCTGTGTTGCTCACAAGTTCACATAACTCAGGCCACCCTGAATATCTGCTAGTGGGGAATTTACAACCCACTGACCATCTCAACTCAAATACAGATGACTATCACCCACACATCTGCCAAGGTAATAGCATGGCAAATAGTATTTTTCTTGTTCTGTAGTCAATGGCACAGATACACCAACACAGAGATACCCAGAAGGCACCTCCCCTCACTCAGCTGACAACCTTCCTAACTTTTCTTGGGGACAAGAGTACCATGCATGACCTATGAATTGGTACTTATTCTGAGGCACGGGATGGCTGTCCCCAGGTTAGAGCATGGGTAGTTGGAAGTTCTCAGAAGAGCTGTTTCAGCACAACCCACCAGAAACACTGGCCACCGTGACTGTGCAAGATGAGTCTCCTGACATTCTGGTAGATACTCAGACCCCCTGACTAAAGCTTGGTTCAATTAAGGGTTGAGTGGAAGGTACAGAGATTTGGGAGAGCCTACGAGAGGTATGAGGCAGTACCCTAGTTTATACTGTTTTGTGTATAGCTTAGCCTCATCTGAAGGCAAAGTCATAAATTCACAAAATATTAGAGGTGGGATGGATCACTCCAGACACGTCAACCTACAGTTAAAAATGGGGCAGTCCAGAGAGGTAAAGCAACTTGCTAAAGGTAGAGCATGGTAGTGGCAGGGCCAGATTAGAACATGGTAGGCTAATCCTCACCCAAGAATGCTGACAATAACTATTTGGCCAAATTTTTGAACAAGGAAGATGAGCTAGTATAAATCAGAGGTGTCCAGTCTTTTGGCTTCCCTGGGCCACATTGGAAGAAAAGTTGTCTTGGACCACACATAAAATACACTAACACTAACGATAGCTGATGAGCTTTAAAAAAATAGCAAAAAAAAAAAAAAAAAAAAAAAAATTTAAATCTCATAATGTTTTAAGAAAGTTTAAATTTTGTGTTGGGCCACATTCAAAGCTGTCTTGGGACACATGCCATGGGTTGGACAAGCTTGTTGTAAATACTTTAATACCACCAAAGCTCCAAATGTATTAAAAAGCAAAAACAAAGCAAAACAAAAAACCATTCAGCTTAATCAGCTCAGCTCTCTTCTAAAGGGGTCTCTTCTCTGTCTCTCTGTCTCTATCTCTGTGCCTCTCTCTCCCCCAAACACACACAATTTTGGTGGGTGTAGATTTCTTGCCACATAAAGATAGAATCCACATCTTCAGGAAGACCCTTTACAGAGCATGTTTCTCAATCTAGGTCTTTATGTGAGGTCTGGGAAAGTGGCTTAGTTTCCAGAACAATAGGTGGTTCCGAAATCAGAAGATCATCCTCCCCAAAGGAGTTCTGGTCTGTGTTCACAAAGTTGGGGATGTCAAACTTCATGAGCCTGTTCAGCTCCTCCTCTGGCTGCCCATTGCTTCTGATGGCTTCCTGGAGTTGAACATCACTGTCAAGGGCTGTGGTCTGGTGACAAGTTTTGGCTCTGTCCAAGCGTTCCACCTCATTGATGTAGCAGTGAAAGAGAGACCTGGACTCCTCGTTGCCTTGGCGAGAAAATACCTTATCTGGCTCCAGAGGTCTTCCAAAGTCTGACACAAAGCTGTTCATTCTGAATCTCTTCTCTGAGGACTCTGCATTGCTATTTTAAAAAAAGAAAACAAAAGATTGCTTACACTCCAGCCCATTCACCTGCAGAATCATGGTTTTCTGCATGTAGGGCAGGCCAGCACATTTCCACTAAGCACCTATTGATTGTAAGCCCCTTGCATGGCATGCAGACAAACATAAGAAATAAGAGAAATCCCTTCTGAACATGTACAAATAAACCCAAGGAAAAGGGTTCAAGATGAGGGCCCCCAGATCATCCTGAAAACAGACACCTTGCTGAGGAATTCCCCAGTATTCTGCAGACACACTAGTATTTTTCAGTGGAATTCTTGGACCATTCGCATCATACTTACTTGAAGTGCTTCTTAAAATGCAGATTCCTTGGTCACAGACCCTCAGAATCTGTGAATGTAGGTTCAGTAATATGCATTTTTTTTTTTTTTTTTTTTTTTTTTTTTTTTGAGACGGAGTCTCGCTCTGTCACCCAGGCTGGAGTGCAGTGGCCGGCTCTCAGCTCACTGCAAGCTCCGCCTCCCGGGTTTACGCCATTCTCCTGCCTCAGCCTCCTGAGTAGCTGGGACTACAGGCGTCCGCCACATCTCCCGGCTAGTTTTTTGTATTTTTTAGTAGAGACGGGGTTTCACCGTGTTAGCCAGGATAGTCTCGATCTCCTGACCTCGTGATCCACCCATCTCGGCCTCCCAAAGTGCTGGGATTACAGGCTTGAGCCACCGCGCCCAGCCGCATTTTCATATATTCTCTAAGGATCATTACTCATACTGAAGTTTAGAACCACTGGCCTAAAAATAATAATACTATCTCATAGGGGTACATTAAATATTTGTCAAAATGCTATAATAACAATTTTTCTCACTTTATTCTCTAAAGTAACCAAAACAGTCACTTAGGGCAAGAATTATGATATGCATTTTACAAACGTATGAACTAAGGTAAGGAAGAGTCAAATTGCCCACTTAGTCACACAATCAGTTTGTGATATGAGTGGGAATAAATCTAAGATTCCTAATTCCTTGTTTCCTTTAATGTGGAACAAATAAGCAGTTCAAGGGGAATAAATGAGTCAATGAGTGAATAAAACAATTCTCAATTAGTCCCACAAGTGCATGAAAGAGCCCAGGTAAGCTGAGAAACTGATACTCCATCTACTTTCATCACCATCCTTTCCAGGCAATTCTTAAATAAGAATTGCCCGTGCACAGGTAGTGACTCCTTAAGGGCACAAATCATTACTGAACGTGTTTTCAAGTCCAGAACAGAACCTGCCAAAAATCAGGCTCTGGAGTCTGTGCTCAACAGATTTGTAATCCTCTCAGTGTTTCCAGTTCTTAAATCTCTTCCTTCCCATCCTATCACTCAGGGAAAAAGCACTTATGACCAAATTCTGTAAGAATCTGGGCAGAGGAGAAAAAAAAAAAAAAACCACAAGTCTGGAAAACCTGCTCATATATCACTAAACTCCAAATTATCAAAATCACCTGGATTTCAGAGGTCAGCAACCCTAGAAGGTTTGTAATCCAGCTAGCTGAAGGAATTTTAATATCAGATCTATCTCCTAGCATGGTTACCTGGGTGACATCAGGCAAGAAATCCTCTCAGAAACCTGCATTTTTCCTTTTAGTAATAAGCCTGGTTAACAATTTTAATTGCCCACTACACAAACATGTTGTGAAGGTCAAGGCTTTATGCAAGAATCCAATATTCTACTATGTCAGGTATTCAGAATTCAGAGAAAATCATTTTAGAGAGACTGAAGATTTATGCTTTAGTGCAAATTTACATGGTCTTCTTTCTTTTTCTGTAAATGAGTTTCCCTCAATTGTCATTTCACTCAGGTATAAAAGATATTTGAGAAAAGGGATGAGTGTGCCAGCAACCTGCAACCTGATAAACTAAAATGTCACCTAGGAAAAAGACTGGCTTAAAGCTGTGAAAGGAAAGTATCTTGGACCCCCCCAAATCACTAAGCTAAAGGGAAAAGTCAAGCTGGGAGCTGCTTAGGGCAAACCTGCCTCCTATTCTGTTCAGTCACCCCTCTGCTGACTGAGATAAATGTATATCTGATTGCCTCCTTTGGAGAGGCCAATGAGAAGCTTAAAAGAATGCAACCATTTGTCTCTTATCTCTACTTACGACCTGGAAGCCCCCTCCCTGCTTCAAGTTGTCCCGCCTTTCCAGACTGAACCTGTTGCAGGAAGTCAGGGACCCCAAATGGAGGGACCGGCTGAAGCCATGGCAGAAGAACATAAATTGTGAAGATTTCATGGACATTTATCACTGCCCTAATCAATACTCTTATAATTTCCTGTGCCAGTCTTTAATCTTGTTATGTTACATTAATCCTGTCATCTTCATAAGCTGAGGATGTATGTCGTCTCAGGACCCTGTGATGATTGCATTATCTGCACAAATTGTCTGTAAAGCATGTGTGTTTGAACAATATGAAATCTGGCCACCCTGAAAAAGAACAGGATAACAGCGATGTTCAGGGAACAAGGGAGATAACCATAAGGTCTGACTGCCTGAGGGGCTGGGCAGAATAGAGTCATATTTCTCTTCTTGCAGAGAGCAAATAGGAGAAATATCACTGAATTCTTTTCTCAGCAAGGAATAGCCCTGGGAAAAGGATGCATTCCCAGGGGGTGGTCTCTAAAATGGCCGCTCTGGAAGTGTCTGTCTTATGCAGTTGAAGATAAGGGATGAAATACACCCTAGTCTCCTGCAGAGCTCTCAGGCTTGCTAGGATTAGGAAATTCCAGCCTAGCAAATTCTAGTCAGACTGGTTCTTTGCTCTTGAACCCTGTTTCCTGTTAAGATACTTATCAATGACAATGTGTGCCCAGCGGGATGGAACCTCATCAGTAATTCTAATTTCACCCTGGCCTTGTGATCTTGCTCTGTCAGTTACCTTGTGATATTTTATTGCTCCTTGAAGCTTGTGATCTTTGTGATTTACTCCCTGCTTGTACCCCCCCCCCTTTTGAAATCCCTAATAAAAACTTGCTGGTTCTGAGGTTCAGTGGGCATCACAGAACCTGCTGACATGTGATGACACTCCCTGTTTGTACCCCCCTCCCCTTTTGAAATCCCAATAAAAACTTGCTGGTTCTGAGGTTCAGTGGGCATCACAGAACCTGCTGACATGTGATGACACTCCCGGAGGCCCAGCTGTAAAATTTCTCTCTTTTGTACTCTTTCTCTTTATTTCTCAGACTGGCCAACACTTAGGGAAAATAGAAAAGAACCTATGTTGAAATAGTGGGGGCTGGTTCCCCCAACATGAACCAATGTCTCCCTAAAATGGATAAAACCACACTGCTCTAACCAACTTGGGTGCATGTCTTCAGGACCTCCTGAGGCTGAATCATGGGTGCGTGTCCTCAACCTTGGCAAAATAAACTTTCTAAATTAACTGAGACCTGTCTCAGATTTTGGGGGTTCACAAAGCATTTGGAGAAAGCATAATTAAGATTGCTGGGGCCCACACCATTCCTCAATTCCAAGGCTAAGAAGCTCTGAGAAATAGCTTTTCTGCCTACCTGTGGCACCAGCTGAGTGTGACAGCAGACCCAGAAGCCCAACTGTGTGTGGCTGCTCTTCCATAACACAGCTATGTTTCCTGGAATTAAAGTCCATTAATTACCTTTGTTGGAGAACTAAGGCACAAGAGACCAAGAGAATTTTGTCCCTTCCCAGGACCGTGCTAAGGTAGCATACATTAAAGCCCCTCTGAGGTGCCTTTCCTGCCCCCTGAGGCTACCCTGTGCTCCCATGGCTACCCCCTCCCCTCTAGCTTCCTCCTGATGATCCCTTGGTATGGCAACAGTACAATGTGTCTGATTTTCCCTTCCTGAGAAGAGCAAAAAGTTCATCTTTGTACTCTTAGAGTCCAGTAAATATTAAACACTCAATACACTGGACTTTTATTTGTCTTTTCTTTCCTTGACTGATAAACAAAAGGACCTGTAAGTTGTGGAAGTTGTCAGAATAAATCTGGAGTCACTTAATGTTATATAAAGAAAAAAATCGTGATGAATAGAGCTGGGGAAGGCTGTGAAGTAGGAATTCTCACTCACAAATGTCTGATAACAAAAACCATCACGAAAGACTGCAAAAACCATAACCTTGTGCAAAAAAATACTATAAGGACATCTGCCCAGCAACTGCCTGTCCAACCTGGAACTGGCACCACCCATATTGTTCCTTGTAGCTAAGGATCACTCTCTCCAAACAACCATGTAATCCTCCTCACTTTTCCTCTAAAAACCTTTGTCTTCTTTTACTTCCCAGAATATGCACATAGGTCATATGGCATGAGTATTCCCACTGCAATGACCCATTACCACGTAAACATCATTTTCTTTCAGAGAACCTCTCAGTGTTTGTTTTTTAGGTTGACATAAATGGTTTCCAGAAGTGGAACCTGAAGCAAGATCACTTTTGGAAGGAATCAGTGATTCTTGGAACCTGTGGGCTGTGCTCACCTTGAGCCCTTTGAGCTCTCTGCTTCCATGGCTCACCTGTTCTGCCCTGGCAAGCTTTCATTCAGGCTAAGCTCCTTCTTCCTGAGAGAGGCTTTTTGACTTTATCTGAGATTTGGTTTGGTTATAAGCCTACCTTCAATGAAGAATGCTGCATCTCTCTTGGAACTATAAAATTCTTTTTTTGGCAAGCCCTTCCTGAGAAGCGTCCTTGTGGAGAGTACTCCAGTTTCTACAGAATTTACAATCTGTCTTAGAGGCATGTTTTTTCTGGTGAGTTCATTTTTGGTTCTTTCTGCATGCCTAGTTTAATATTTTGTTTGATCTGCATGCCTGGGTTAAAATTTCTGTGAACACTCTGATTTGGGTTTGGTTATGCATGTGTGTAAATGATTTGGCCCTTCCCCCTTGCTTGTTTCTGAAAATCTTCCAAGAGCAAAAATGGCCGGGCGCGGTGGCTCAAGCCTGTAATCCCAGCACTTTGGGAGGCCGAGACGGGCGGATCACAAGGTCAGGAGATCGAGACCATCCTGGCTGACACGGTGAAACCCCGTCTCTACTAAAAAAATACAAAAAACTAGCCGGGCGAGGTGGCAGGCACCTGTAGTCCCAGCTACTCGGGAGGCTGAGGCAGGAGAATGGCGTGAACCTGGGAGGCGGAGCTTGCAGTGAGCTGAGATCCGGCCACTGCACTCCAGCCTGGGCGACAGAGCGAGACTCCGTCTCAAAAAAAAAAAAGAGCAAAAATAAACATCCTAAATGGTGCATGCAGGATGGCTAATTAAAAACCACTATGTCGGATGTCACTGTGTAAGACACCAGTCTAAACTGACATTTTCCTGACAAGATTTAATGAATTTTCTTTGCACACCAGTACAAACTCCTGACATTCCCCTGACACGATTTATGGGATTTTCTTTGCTTTTAAGACATTAATAAGAAATGAAATGAGATTCTCAAACACGAAGGCATGCCAGGTCTTCTGGGACTCCAGCTGGCTACATGGCTTTTCCTGGTGCACACAAACTCAATGGGCATCATGGAGATCATTCAAACTCCCCAAGCCTGTTTTTCTTAGAGCTGAAATAGAAACTGCAACTACAGAGTTAATACACAAAGGCTTTTAGGCTCTCTATCTCTCTATTTTTTTTTCTGCCTATTTTGAATCTGCTGACTTTTCTGCTGGTGTTAAGACAAACTCACTGCTTATAGCATTCCAGTCAAAATGCAAAAAACTTAACAGCTTTAGAGATTACAACAGGTTCATGAAAACCAACAATTTAGACACCTTTGGAAATGTAAATCTAGGTTTGTCTGACTAAAAAGTACTTTGTGTAATGGAACACTTAAAGGATTGGTATTCTAAAAGCAAATAACTACATAAATGTTTATCAAAGTTAGTCTCTCACATCAAACAAGTCAAAATCTTGAGCTCAGAGGAATATTATATCTTTGTCTGGCATAAAAATTGCTTTATGTACTACGGAGGGACTAGAAAAAGCCGGAAAAGAAAAAAAAAAAACCTGTTAAAATGCTTCCTCACCCACATTGACTAGTCAAGCAAACCAGACTAGCAAACAAAAGATAAATTTGTTACTAAAAATTCAAGACCACTTGAAGATTTTATTTTTCTTATACAATTTAGCCAGTCCTGGCTAAAACATAAATATTAAAAATATACCCTAAACTCATTTGAAACTGAAATGAAGGATAATAATAAAGGTTTATTATGATTATCAAACTGCTATGAAAATTTCCTTATCCAAAATTTTAGTTCACAGCCTTAATAAGATTATATATTGGGGCAAATAAACATTAGCCATATGAACAGGTCCCATTTTGTCAGAAATATAATTTGAGTTCAACTGTCCTTCTATAAACTGAGTTTGTATTACTATGTTACATTGTCTCATGACTAAAATATCCAAATGAAAGCTAGATAATCTGTTTCTATGTATTTGTGTTGTCTGTATGTTTTAATGTTGTGTGTATATAATATTTTTCTACTAAAATATATTAAAGAGATCTGATTAATAAATTTAAAAGGAACAAAAGCACTTAAATTGAGTACTGTAACAAAAATATAGTAACTAACTCAAGTGTTTTTAGTTCACATTACTTAAGTAAATTTTTGATAAATAAGCTGCTTTTAAGTTTGTTGATAAAATAAAAATAGAGAGGTCTTCAAAATTGTCAGCATACCTTTTTGCCGGGATAACTGTTCATCAAGATTGTACTAGATGTTTTAAGGTGATGAAATTACAAACTCACTCTAAAAACAGAATAAATTTGTTTCTGAAACTCTTTGGTATGTAAGACTAATTTCATATTGTTGGCTTAATAAAAGCAGCTGTATCTTCTGAGTTATTGACAAAATACCCATATATTTAACTTTAAGGTTCTTACTTCGGTGAACACCTGATATTCACAGGCTATAAAAATGATTAACGGGAAATAACTGAAAATGATGACTAGCTTTGTCTAATATCTCAGTTTCTATGAGAATCCAGGTGTAATTGTTAAAAGTAAACAGGCCAGGTATGGTGGCTGTTGGGAATAACCCTCAAAATCTTAAAGAGCTTGAACACTCAAACAAAGGATTTTTAGTAAAGCAATTTTACTTTTGTGTTGAGGGATTTTGTTTGTTTGTTTGTTTTTTGGCCAGTTGCCACGAGAGCACACTTGAACAAAGGGGCATGAAAGCCTGTATTTCTGATGCAAGTCCTGTCCCTGTACTCTGTTTCTATTGGCCGGGGTTGGGTTGCACAATCTGAACTAATCTCAGTTGGTTAGACATTTGAACTTTTTTTAGATAAGGTGGGCATGTAAGGGAGAGAGGGGAAAAGGGGAAGAGGTGTCTGTAATGAGCTAGAGGGCTAGTCTTTTTTTTAAATAAGGAAAGGAATGTGAGCTCGTACTGATAAGCCTGGTACTGTGGCGTGTTCGGGCATGTAACAAAGGCAGAAAGGAAAAAAAGAGAAAAAGGAAAAAGGGGTGAGGGGGTGGGTACTATGAATTAAAGAATAAAGGATTGATCAGGCTATGTGAAGAGAAATCTCGTCATATCCCACAGTGGCTCACATCTGTGATCTCAGCACTGTGGAAGGCCAAGGCAGGAGGATTGTTTGAGCTTCGAAGTTCAAGATCAACCTGGGCAACATGGCAAAAGTCCATCTCTACTGGTAAGCAGGAGAGAGACACATGGAGAAAGTTATAAGAAAGAAGATGAACTTTCGGTAAGGAAGGTTAAAAAGAAAACAGAACAATTTTGTATAAGAAAGAATCTGTCTAGTAAATTTTTGTGCTAAAGTAAAATGGTTATTTACGAAAGAGGAAGAATGGGACAAAACTAAAGGCTTAAGCATATTACTGAAGATTTGAGCAGGTCATGAAAGGTTCAAGAAGGCTATAATTAGAAGGAAATTATCTATAAGCCTTGCTAAAGAGTGAGCTTTAATATTAAAAGTACACTAATACAAGAGAGAAAAAGTCATATTTCTAGAGAAAAACTACAACACTCTTGTTATTAGGTTTTTAGCCTTGTGCATTATTTTCAAGTTCTTGGTATTTGCCTATAGAATAGACTGGATCCTGAATTATTCTAGATTCTTTCAATCCAACTCTCTACCATGGAATTACTAAAAATGCAAACTGTTCTCTTTCTGAAGCCCTATAACCTTAAACTTGGTGAATTTTAACGGACAAGTCTAATGTTCACCAAAGCACCTGTATTAATCTGTTTTCACACTGCTATAAAGAACTGCCTGAGTCTGGGTAATTATTAAAGAAAAGAGGTTTAATTGACACATAGTTCTGCATGACTAGGGAGGTCTCAGGAAAATTACAATTATAGTGGAAAGCAGAGTGAAAGCAAGGCACATCTTACATGGCGGCAAGAGAGGGGAATCCACCACATGCTTTTATTTACTTATTTATTCATTCATTTATTTATTTTTGAGATGGAGTCTTGTTACGTCAACCAAGCTGCAGTACAGTGGCTTGATCTTGGCTCACTGGAAACTCTGCCTCCCAGGTTTAAGTGATCCTCCTGCCTCAGCCTCCCAAGTAACTAGGACTACAAGCATGCACCACCACCCTCGGCTAATTTTTGTATTTTTAGTAGAGACAGGATTTCACCATGTTGGCCATGCTGGCCTTGAACTCCTGACCTCAAGTGATCCACCCACCTCAGCCTCCCAAAGTGCTGGGATTACAGGCGTGAGCCACTGTGCCCGGCCAAGGAATCACCACATACTTTTAAGCCATCAGATCTTGTGAAAACTCACTATCACAAGAATAGCATAGGGAAAACTGCCCCCATGATCCAGTCACCTCCTGCCAGGTTCCTCCCATGACACATGGAGATTACAATTTGAGATGAGTGAGACTCTGTCTCAAAAAAACAAAAAAACAAAAAAACAAAAAAAAAATTAGCTGGGTGTGGTGGCACACACCTGCAGTCCCAGTTACTCAGGAGGTTGAAGTGGGAGGATCACCTGAGCCTGGGGAGTCGAGGCTTGCTGTGAGCTGAGATCGCGCCACTGCACTCCCACCTGGGTGACAGAGTGAGACCCCATCTCAAAAGAAAAAAAATAATAACTCCTGAACAAAAGTTACAGACTGAACCAGACACATAAAATAGATTTTCTACCCATTCATAGCGGTAGATACCTCAGAATGACAGGGATTCCTCAGGAATCACTCACTACATCTGCACTTTGCCATCTAGTTCCTATGGCCATGGTCAATATCAAAAATTTAGAACAATGACATTTCCCTGCTGTTAGTTTTTCGTTTCATGTACCCATTCTTTAATGAGTGCCATATTCAGGTAAATTGCTATTCAAGGTAGAATATAATTCCCATTTTTACAAGGTCCTGAGCAATCTTGCACTGGCCCCTAAGTGAAGAACAGGCCCACCCAGATGAGGTGTACTTAACAAAGGCTACAGAAGGAGGGTATGCGAGGCACGTAATGTCTGGAGTTTGACAATTTTTCAAGAAGTCCAAAGTATTCTACATAAAAATGTGACCCAAGCTTTTCCCATTGCTCTCTATCTGGCAGATTTATGATAATGGGGCCATAATGCTTTAAACAAGACAGCATGCAGAGTAAATGACTCCTTAGCTCAGAAAGCAGGAGGAAATGCTTCTTTTATCTTCACTGTCCTTAAAAAATCCAGATAAGAGATCCCCTGCCTGCCCCATCATAAAAAAGCAAGTATTCCATGGAAAAAATAATCCCCATCAAAGCTACTTCTTAGGCCTAAAAGCTTTTAAGAAGGGTGATGTCAGCTTTATAACAGTCTTTCTTCCTCTGCAGTCTACCTTCTCAGTGCTCACCAATACCTGCCTCTTACCTTCTGGATACCCAGAAGACTACCCTTCCCAGCCCCGGGCAGTCAGGTGGGTGTGGCTAGTTCTGACTAATGAGTTGTGGGAGGAAGGGATGTGCGCTGCTTCTGGCTGAAGAATGGAGGGGCAGCCTTGAGATCTCCAAGTGTTTTCTTACCCTGTCACAGGAACCTAGGAGGCCGCGTGGTGGAGAAAGGGCAGCTGCAAGTAGAGATGTTTCTGTCTGCCCGTTGCCAACCTTAGCAGACATGGAGTTTAAGCAAGAAATAAATCTTTGTTGTGTTATATCAAGATTTGAGGATTAGCTTCTTACTGTCTGACAGCCTAGCCTAGCACATATTTCCCCCTCTTAACAGAAGCCATAAGTAGTTAGTGATTCCAGAAGTTCTCATTCTAGCATGATCCCAGGTCAAAAAATTCAGGGGAAAAAAATATCCATTTTATTGCGGTGTGACTGGCCCTGTGCAGTTAAATGGATCTCAACTCCTGCCATCCAGTACGTTAAAGGAAAGTCCAGCCAGGGATGGCAGATAAACATTCTCTCTCAGGTAAACTGTGATTGGTTCCTGGTGGCTGCTTGGAGATCTGTTTTGAAAATGATTCTCAGGCAAAAGTCTTGGCTACGCGGGGAAGATGATGCAGTCCATTGCTGATGTCTGTTGAGGGCATGCGCACAGGGAGTCAGGGCACAGGTGGTATTATCTGTCATCCTGTGTCTTACTACTATCAAAGGGAAGCTCACACACTTCCATGTGTCAGCAATGATGAGATCCTAGGGAGCCATTTGGCCCTGGCCTAAGATGCCTCCATGGAGAAAAATATTAAATTCAGTGGTAGATCTAGCACCAGTCCATTCTGAGCTTCCAGACTTACTCAGATATCTTAACCATGCTGTTGGAATCATGTTCCAAAAGGATGCTGTTGATGTCCTACTTTAGGAAGTAACTGTCTTAGTGACAAACCACCCAGAGAGCCAGATATGTAAAGCAATCAGAATTCAAAGGTGTTGATCCTTCTGACTCATCACCAGGATTCCCTACCTAGCTGCTATTCTAGATTCATCTTACTGTTTCACTTGGAGACACAGCCAAGGTTAAGCTGGGATACATGAGGCAACATTTTGAACAGTGCAGATATAATGCTTAGGGTCTGGCTATCCCATGGAAGAATTAGTTCCTTTTTCTTCTCCCTCCTACTCTTTACCTAGACCCTTCAGCTCACACAGTGACTCATCTTTACTAAGGGATGCACCGAGCCCAGCTTTTGCAAGAGGCTCCACAGTCTGCTCACTGTTTACAACAGGGATGTCCAATATTTTGGCTTCCCTGGACCACAGTGGAAGAAGAATAATTGTCTTGGGCCACACATAAAATACACTAACACTAATGATAGCTGATGAGCAAAAAAAAAAAAAAAAAATCTCATAATGTTTTAAGCGAGTTTACGAATTTGTGTTGGGCTGCATTCAAAGTTATCCTGGGCCACAGGTTGGACAAGCTTGGTTTACAATAAACTCAGGAGGCAGACACTTCCTTATTTATATACAAGGAGTCTCAAGCACAGAGAAGTTAAGAATCCAGGCCAAAGTCTCAATAAGTAAACCTGGAAATGCTTGATTTCAGAGCCCCGTGCCAAGCACGGTATGTGACAAAAACAAAAAAACAAAAGTAATCATCATGGCGGATGGGAGGCAGGATTAGACTGCAACTCCAACTTGGATGGACAGAGCAGTGTGCAGAGGCTCGCATTGTGAATTTTAGCTCCAGATCGACTGCAAGAACAAACCAGCAATTCCAAGAGGAGCCACAGACCCTCTGAAGGAAGCAGACTGCTCCTGCAGGACCCAGGAAATACCCCAAATACTGTGGGTGCCCCAACTGCAGAAGTGGGAAAGGGAGAGCCTCCTCTCCTGAACACACGTCCCCACTAGAGAAACTGAAGGTCTATTTTTGGGAGAAGTTTCTGACCATACCTGGAGCTGAGTCAATTTAGAGGGCCGAGTGAAATACAGGGGCAGAGGAAGCAGCAGAAAGGTCCTGGGAGCTCGCTGGGTCCACAAGCAAGCCATTCCTGCCTGGCACCATAGGAATCTATCGGCAGGGCGGCCAGAGAAGCCGGGGGCTGGTGGGGAGAAACACCACAGGGAGAAGGAAATCTCCAGCTGAACTTTGTAACAATTTGAATGGGACAAGAAGCCTCCTGGCCAGAACTCGGGGAAGGACACAATCTAGTGTGCAGACTCCACAGGTGGGGGATGAAACAAGCCCTTTTATTTTGCAGCTGGGAGGAGGGTAACCTGGGGCAAGTTCTCAGGTCTGGCTGCCCATTACCAGGAAACAGATTAGGGGCCGTTAGTGGGGACATGGTGGGAATGAGACTGGCCCCTCGATTTGTATGGGAGCTGGGTGAGGCCTGTGACTGCTGGCTTTTCTCCACTTTCCTGACAATCTGCATGACTCAGCAGGCAGCCATAATCCTCCTAGGTACATAATTCCATTGATCTGGGAGCCTCACCCCCATCCCCCACAGCAGCTGTAGCAAGACCCACCCAAGGAGAGTCTGAGCTCAGACACGCCTAGCCTTGCCCCAACCCAATGGTGCTTCCCTATCCACCCTGGTAGCTAAAGACAAAGGACATACACTCCTGGGAGTTCTAGGGCCCTGTCCACCGCCTGTTCCTTCCCAAACAACCACAGTTGATGCTCTCTGGAAAGCACCATGTCCTGGCAGGAGGCCAACCAGCACAAAAATAGAACATTAAGCCACCAAAGCTAAAAACCTTCACGGAATTCATTTGCACCCCTACTACCACCTCCACTGGAACAGGCACTGGTATCCACAGCCGAGAGACCCAAACACGATTCACATCACAGGACTCTGTGCAGACAACCCTCAGTACCAGCCCAGAGCCAAGTAGACTTGCTGGGTGGCTACACCCAGAACAGAGACAACAATCACTGCAGTTCAGCTCACAGGAAGCCACATCCATAGGGAAAGGGGGAGAGTACTACATCAAGGGAACACTCCATAGGACAAAAGTATATGAACAACAGCCTTCAGTGCTAGACCTTCCCTCTGACAGAGACTACCCAAATGAGAAGAAACCAGAAAACTAACTCTGGTAATATGACAAAAGAAGGCTCTTTAACACCTCCTAAGAATCATACTAGTTCACCAGCAATGGATGCAAACCAAGAAGAAATTCCTGATTTACCTGAAAAATAATTCAGGAGGTTAGTTATTAAGCTCATCAGGAAGACACCAAAGAAAGGCAAAGCCCAATACTAGAAATCTAAAAATCGATACAAGAAGTAAAGAAAGAAATATTCAAGGAAATAGATAGCTTAAAGAAAGAACAATGAAAACTTCAGGAAACACTGGACACACTTATAGAAATGCAAAATGCTCTGAACGTCTCAGCAATAGAATTGAACAAGTAGAAGAAAGAAATTCAGAGCTCGAAAACAAGGTCTTCAAATTAACCCAATCCAACAAAGACATAGAAAAACAATAAGAAAATATGAAAGAAGCCTCCAAGAAGTCTGGGATTATGTTAAACAACCAAACCTAAGGATAATTGGTGTTCCTGGGAAGAAGAGAATTCTAAAAGCTTGGAAAACATATTTGGGGAAATAATCAAGGAAAACTTCCCCGGCCTTGCTAGAGACCTAGACATCCAAATACAAGAAGCACAAAGAACACCTAGGAAATTTATTGCAAAAAGATCATTGTCTAGACACACTGTCATCAGGTTATCCAAAGTTAAGACAAAGGAAAGAATCTTAAGAGCTGTGAGACAGAAGCATCAGGTAACCTATAAGGGAAAATCTATCAGATTAACAGCAGATTCCTCAGCAGAAAACCTACAAGCTAGAAGGGATTGGGGCCCTATCTTCAGCCACCTCAAACCAAACAATTATCAGCCAAGAATTATATATCCAGTGAAACTAAACATCATATATGAAGGAAAGTTACAGTCTTTTTTCAGACAAACAAATGCTGAGAGAATTCACCACTACTAAGCCACCACTACAAGAACTGCTAAAAGGAGCTCTAAGTCTTGAAACAAATTCTGGAAACACATCAAAACAGAACCTTAAAGCATAAATCACACATGACCTATGCAACAAAAATACAAGTTAAAAAGCCAAAACAAAAAAACCAAAGTATACAGGCAACAAAGAGCATGGTGAATGCAATGGTACCTCTCATCTCAATACTAACATTGAATGTAAATGGCCTAAATGCTCCACTTGAAAGATACAGAACCAAAGAATGGAAAAGAACCCACCAACCAACTACCTGCTGTCTTTAGGAGACTCACCTAACATGTAAGGACTCACATAAACTTAAAGTAAAGGGGTGGAAAAAGGCATTTCATGCAAATGGACACCAAAAGTAAGCAGGGGTAGCTATTCTTGAATCAGACAAAACAAACTTTAAAGCAACAGCCGTTAAAAGAGACAAAGAGGGATATTATGTAATGGTAAAGGCTTTGTCCAACAGGAAAATATCACAATCCTAAACATATATGCACCTAACACTGGAGATCCCAAATTTATAAAACAATTACTTATAGACCTAAGTGGGGGACTTCAGTCCTCCATGGGGAGCACTAGGCAGCTCATCAGACAGAAAGCCAACAAAGAAACAATGGATTTAAACAAATGAACTTTACAGATATATTCAGAACATTTCATCTAACAACCACAGAATACACATTCTATTCAACAGCGGATGTAACCTTCTCCAAGATAGACCTTATGATAGACCATAAAACAGGCCTCAATAAATTTAAGAAAACTGAAATTACATCAGGCACTCTCTCAAATCACAGTAGAATAGAACTAGAAATCAACTCAAAAAGGAACCTTCAAAACCATGCAAATACACGGAAATTAAATAACCTGCTCTTGAATGAGCATTGGGTCAAAAATGAAATAAAGATGGAAATTTAAAAATTCTTCCAACTAAAAACAATAATGACACAACCTATCAAAACTTCTGGGATACAGCAAAGGCAGTGCTAAGAGAAAAGTTCATAACCCTAAACACCTACATCGAAAAGACTGAAAGAGCACAAACTGACATTCTAAGGTCACATCTTAAGGAACTAAAGAAAAAAGAACAAACCAAACCCAAATCCAGCAGAAGAAAGGTAATAACCAAGATCATCAGAGCAGAACTAAATGAAATTGACAAAACAAAAAAAATAGAAAAGATAAATGAAATATAAACCTGGCTCTTTGAAAAGATAAATAAAATTGATAAACCATTAGCAAGATTAACCAAGAAAAGAAGAGAGAAAATCCAAATAACCTCATTAAAAAATGAAACAGAAGTTATTACAACTGACACCACTGAAATACAAAAGATCATTCAAGGCTACTATGAAAGACAATTTTACGCACATAAACTAGAAAACCTAGAAGAGATGGATAAATTCCTGGAAAAATACAACCCTCCTAGCTTAAATCAGGAATGATTAGATATCCTGAGCAGACCAATAACAAGCAGCGAGATTAAAATGGTAATTTTAAAATTACCAACAAAAAAGGTCCAGGACCAGACAGATTCATAGCAGAATTCTACCAGACATTCAAAGAAGAATTGATACCAATCCTTTTGACATTATTCCACAAGATAGAAAAAGAAGGAACCCTCCTTAATTTATTCTATGAAGCCAGCATTATCCCAATACTAAAACCAGGAAAGGACATAACCAAAAAAAAAAAAAAAAACTACAGACTGATATCCTTGAAGAACAGAGATGCTAAAATCCTTAACAAAATACTAGCTAACTTAGTCCAACAACATATCAAAAAGATAATCCACCATGATCAAGTGGGTTTCATACCAGGGATGCAGGGATGGTTTAACATATGCAAGTCAACAAATGTGATACACCACATTAACAGACTAAAATACAAAAACACATGATCATCTCAATAGATACAGAAAGCGCATTTGATAAAATCCAGCATCTCTTTATGATTAAAACTCAGCAAGATCGGCATAAAAGGGACATACAATGTAACAAAAGCCATCTATGACAAACCCACAGCCAACATGATACTGAGTGGGGAAAAGTTGAAAAGTTCCCTCCGAGAACTGGAACAAGACAAGGATGCCTACTCTCACCACTCCTCTTCAACATAGTATTGGAAGTCCTAGACGGAGCAATCAGACAAGAGAAAGAAAGAAAGGGCATCCAAATCGGTAAAGAGAAAGTCACACTGTCACTGTTTGCTGACGATATGATCATCAGCAAACCCTAAAGACTCCTCCAGAAAGCTTCTAGAACTGATAAAAGAATTCAGCAGGCCAGGCGCAGTGGCTCATGCCTGTAATCCTAGCACTTTGGGAGGTTGAGGCAGGTGAATTGCCTGAGCTCAGGAGTTTGAGACCAGCCTGGGCAACACAGTGAAACTCCGTCTCTACTAAAACACGAAAAATTAGCCAGGCATGGTGGTGTGGGCTAAAAAGTGGGCTAAAAACATGAATACACAATTCTCAAAAGAAGATACACAAATGGCCAACAGATATATGAAAAAATGCTTAACATCACTAGTGATCAGGGAAAATGCAAATCAAAGCCACAGTGCATTATCACTTTACTCCTGCAAGAATGGCCATAATCAAAAAATCAAAAATCAGTAGATGTTGGCATGGATGCAGTGATCAGGGAACACTTCTACACTGCTGATGGGAATGTAAACTAGTACAGCCACTATGGGAAATAGTATGGAGATTCCTGAAAGAACTAAAAGTAGATCTACCATTGATACAGCAATCCCACTACCAGGTATCTACCCAGAGGAAAAGAAGTCATTGTATGAAAAAGATACTTGCAGACACATGTTTATAGCAGCACAATTCACAACTGCAAAATCGTGAAACCAACCCAAATGCCCATTAATCGACAAGTGGATAAAGAAACTGTGATATATACATCATAATAAATCACAGATAAAACAAACACATGAAAACACATCCTATGCTCATGGATGGATAGAATCAATATCGTGAAAATGACTATACTGCCAAATGCAATCTACAAATTCAATGCAATCTCCATCAAAATACCACCATCATTCTTCACAGAATTAGCAAAAATAATTCTAAAATTCATATGGAACAAAAAAATACACATATTGTTGGTAAATGTATATATTTTGTATACATATTTTGTATATATATTGCATATATATGTATATACTATATATGTATATATGGTGGGACACTACTTAACCATAAAAAGGAATGAATTAACAGTATTTGCAGCAACCTGGATGAGATTGGAGACTGTTATTCTAAGTGAAGTAACTCAGGAATTGAAAAGCAAACATTGTACGTTCTCACTGATATGTGGGAGCTATGAGGATACAAAGGCATAAGAATGAAACAATGGACTGTGGGGACTTGGGGGGAAGAGTGGGAGGGGGTGAGGCATAAAAGACTACCAATATGGTATAGTATATACTGCTCGGGTGATGGGTGCACCAATATTTCACAAATCACCACTAAGGAACTTCCTTATGTAACCAAATACCACCTGTACCCCAGTAACTTACAGAAAAAATAACAAATCTGGTTGCTTGCTAACATCTTCAGTTCAATAGAAGGAAGAGATTAAAAATTGCCAATCTGAGATAGTGTAGTGGTTAATGACAGGAACTTCAGCACCGAAGAGACTTTAGTTTGAGGTCTGACTCCACATTTTTTCTTTAACCTATGAAGCCTTAGACAAGTGTCTCAGCCTCATGTTTCTTATCTGTAATGTGGTAACATGGAATTTACTTCGTCTTCCTGTGAGGACTTCGTGAGATATAAAGTAATTCGTTGACCCTGGCATCAAAAAAAAATGGCTCTTATTATTTTCAATGTTGTCTTGTCCTTCCCCCCACACCCTAATTATCACAAGCAAACTTAAAATTAGTTGTTTTCTACTAATATTGGCTATATGGGAAAAAACAACGTCCACTTAAGAAAAAAATTCCTGCCAAACAAATAACAAGTTTGTTAAGACCTAAAAGCCTTTATAACAGATTTATTTCAATGTTTTTCCACATGTCTGATTCTTTCACTTTTCTATTATTAAATACTGCAACCAAATGCCATATCTTATGCTGTGTCAGACTGTGTACAGAAGCATTCAAAATGTGGTCCTGATGGAAGATCCATTATTTTCTTAAATGTTAAAAAAAGTTATTTTTCCTTTACCTTGTTAGAAGCATTCAGGGTTACAATGACCTCTGTTCTGTGATTGAGCATTGTTCAGAACAACCATCAAAGAGAGACTGTCTAGCGGCAAAAGTGAACTGCCAACTGGAAGGCTACAAGGCAAGTCTCAACTACTCAGGGTTGCCATGACACCACACGGAAGTGATGATTAGTCAGGGATCTCCAGAGAAAACAGAACCAACACAATGTGTGTGTGTGTGTGTGTGTGTGTGTGTGTGTGTGTGTGTGTGTGTGTATATAAAGATAGAGTTTTATTTTAAGGAATTGCCTCATGCAACTTGGGGGGCCAGCAAGTCCAAAATCCGCAGAGTAGGCTGACAGGGTGGGGACAGTCCAAAGGCAGTGTCCTGGTAGAATCCCTTTTGGCTTGAGGAGGTCAGTCTTTGTTCTCCTAAGGCCTTCAGCTGACTGGATAAGGCCCACTCACAGCATGGAGGGTAATCTGCTTAACCCAAAGAGTACTGATAAATGGTACCCTCAACTAAGAAATACCTTCACAGAAACATCTAGAATTGTTAACACATAAAATTAACCATCACAGAAAGTCATATTCTATTTTGTGCTAGTGTTCCTAGTCCTAAAATCTCCTGCCTTCTACATCACACACATCTATCTCAATAACCCACAAAAATCCATTGGTTCCTCTGAGGAAAAGGAAGATAACAGGGTATTATTAATCCCTGACCACTCTATGAGTTGTGCCTTAATCTGAGTTTATTCTAGGCTTTTCTTACCCCTCTTGTAACCCACACCACATTTTCAAATTCCCCGGGCCAATATAATAGAAGTGAAGCATGTGCGAATATTTACAATGACATGAAGAGAGAAAAAGGAAAGCTTGTGTCTTTTTAGTGGCTGTTAAATAGATTCTCAGCCATATGTCTCCAAATGCGTCAATAAAAATGTTTTCCTTTCATTTAAAATCTTTGTGTTTTTTTGTTTTTTTGTTTTTTTTTTTTTTTTGAGACAGGATCTTACTCTGTCATCCAGGCTGTAGTGCAGCAGCACAATCACAGCTCACTGCAGCCTTAACTTCCTGGGTTCAAGTGATCCTCCCACCTTAGCCTCCCGAGTAGCTGGGACTACAGGTGTGCACCACCATGCCCGGCTGATTTTTGTATTTTTTGTAGAGACAGGGTTTTGCCATGTTGCCCAGGCTGGTCTCAAACTCCTGAGCTCAAGCAATCCTCTCAATTCCACCTCCCAAACTGTTGGGATTACAGGCATGAGCCACCACACCTGGCTGTGTTTACATTTTTCTTTCTAGCCCCTGATATCTACAAATAGCTGAGTGATGGCAAGAACTGTTCCCTTTGCACAGGCATTTGTCGTAGTTGAAGTGCAGGCTGAAGAGTGAACAACAGATGCTGGAGGCTGTGATGAGACACAACCATGAAAGAGAGCTGCTCCCAGGCTGTGAAGCAAAAATAAGATACTGAATATAAAAATGCAAGGATTCCTGTGAAACTTCTTCTATTCACTCTCCCAGGTCTCTCCCACCCTCCCCTGTCCTGCTCTGTGCATGGGAAAACGGCCTTTGACGCAGCCTCTGGCTGCTGGCTGTGTTCAGCCAGTAGGGAGCAATGATGAGAAATGGGAAGGAGGGAGAAGACTGAGGTATTGGTCTTCACTTTGAGGCTCCTTCCCTGAGAGGTCACACTGGACTAGCTGTGTCCCTTAGCCCAAAGTCACAGCTACTCTCAGCAGACTCGCGGGTTCCAGTTGTGGCCCCACCCCTTGCTTCCTGGGATCTAGGATGGCTGCTCCTCAGTGTTGCCAGCCTTGCTGTCCTGCATGAGCCTGTGTAGTTGCCCTCTTCCCTGTCCATAACTTCTGAACAGCCCCTTTATCAAAAACTTTTTTTTTTTTTAAGACAAGAGTCTGGCTCTGTTGCCCAGGCTGTAGTGCGGTGGCACGACCTTGGCTCACTGCAACCTCCCGGGTTCAAGTGATTCTTGTGCCTCAGCCTCCCAGGTAGCTAGGATTACAGGTACCCTCCACCAAACCAGGCTAATTTTTTGTATTTTTAATAGAGACGGGGTTTCACCATAGCCAGGCTGGTCTTGAACTCCTGGACTCAACTGATCTGCCTGCCTTGGTCTCCCAAAGTGCTGGGATTACAGGCTGGAGCCACCGTACCAGCCAAAAACTCTTTTAATTACTGTTGCCTCCTGGTGCTGACTAATAAGGTATTGAATGTTCTCTGTTTTCCCTTTTATTAAAAATTTGGTATAAAATACATAAATCCTTTAAGATATTTCTGAATTTTTTACAAGCCATTAGTGAACAAATGCTTTTTGATGTTTCTCAGTGTTCTTTAAGCACTCATGTAATACTTCAATCTAAAGTGCAGCATCATCACAAGTCCTACCATGTTATGAGAGTTATGTAAACCACAGTGTTGGCCTTTGTATCCTAGTTTCAAGAAAACTCTGTTAAATTTATTAATCATTGTCAATAGTTAATTGAGTTGAGTATCCAGGAACAACTATTACTCTGCTTCTTGAAATAATTTTTAAAACTAGTTTTCATCCTATTTTGCGATTGTCTTTTCCACTGTTTTTAATATGGTGAATCATCTAAATCCTTTTGGGAATATGGATAAAATACATTGTAATTAATAAACATTTCAATGTAAAAATCAGGCCCCACATCATCATTAAGAGTGTAGGAAAGGACCAAGAAACCCAATTTCATAAAAGTCCACTTGAAAATAAGCCCAAGATGCAAGAAACAAAAAGCCAGGAGAATAGTTGGATCCAATCCACAGGCATCTGGGTTCAGACAGCAAATCCATAACCACCCCCTTCTCTTCATCCACTGGAAGCACCTCCAGCCCTGGGTAGTAGTTTCCATTTCCTCAGTCTCCTGTGAGGCTTAAGAGACATTTAGGAACCGCCCAAACTTACTCTTGGTGTGGGGCTCCTGTCTTGGTCAGCAAGGTCAGCACAAAAAACATAAAAATCACGAAGACTGCAAGACCAACCCAAAATCCAATCACAATGGAATCTGCAAGACAGTTAATACTGCAATTAGTATTTCACAGTAGTTTAAAACTTGAACATTCAAGAATCAGAGCTTCTTGGAGAGGCTTTGGTACATGAAACATGAAAGGAAATCAACAGTCTGATCCGCAGTTGGCTGGAGATTGATAAGATGGAAAGGATGACGGGGAGGGAAGAGTCTGCTCCGCCTCCAGGTTTCTGTCTCAGATAGCACGAAGGGATTTAGGCCTCATTGACTCATGGTTTCCGTATCTCAAGGAAGGAACCTAGGCCAGAGCATAGGTTATCTTGGGCCTCAAGATTCCACTCATGTGTGTTGAGTTAGAAGATAAAATGTTTAGCAGACTACCAACTCAAGTTTTAAGTGCATTTGGATTCCTACTGTTAAAAGAAAAACTTTGGACAAATTAAATTTAACAGATATTAACTGTGCAAGGAAAACAAAATTCTTGAACCGGGAAGCTCCCAGAATCAGAACAGATTCAGAGAGACTCTGGGCTGCCTCATGGTTGGTTAAGATTTAGGGACAGAAAAAGGAAAATGATGTACAGGAAAAAGAAACGAGGTATGGAAACAGCTGGATTTGAACACCATTTGAACAGCTGTCTGCCTGTGAGTGCCTGAAGTGTAGCTGTGTGATGAGCTGAGACTCAGCTATTGTTATGGAAGCATTCGCTGGGTTTTCAGTTTGCTTACCTAGTAAGCTAGGTCACAGCTCATACCTAAGAATGCAAGTATGCAAATATGGAGGCCTTCTTGGGCCAAATTTTAGTTCAGAAACTCTATTGGTTAGCAGCTCAATTAGGTAGCAACTTTGCATTCTCACTTGTGTTCACCATGGAATAATTCAGGCTGTCATTACTTCTTGCAGAGAACATACAGATGGCCTCTTGAGTGCTCTCTCTGCCGTCTGCCTTTCCCTGTGCTTTATTTCTGTACAAATCTGCTTTAATCACAGCCCTGATGATATTGCTCTTTCGTGAAAAGCTCTCCAACAAAAACAGAACTGACCCACTTTTCCAGATTAAAAGAGATTCCATATGTAAAGCACTTTATACAATGTCTGACAGCTGAGAAAACGGTACACCACAGGTGCTGGCTACTGTCATTAGAATTGTCATTTTCTCCCAATTACCTCACTTTAAAAACCATGTGTTTCCAATCATACTAGGGGACATTGTGTCCCTGTATTTACCGTAACCTTAGCCATGGCTTCCTCACAGCCACACCTTACCAGGGCTCTGACCACTACCTGCCTGGAACAACTTTTCCCAGCCTGGAGCTAATGAAAGTGTATCCACCCTATACTAAGAAGCTTATCTATGTGGAAATACACTAAGGATGCTTAGCAGTTTTCTAAAAATAAGTGATTGGAGTTTAAATATCAAATGTGTTTAAACGCAAAGCTTTATTCTAATTAAATTATGTATGTGTAGCACTTTTTCCAAAGTGAAGAAATCAGATTAAGAATTTACTCTGCATAATTCATACTTTCATCCTCCACATACTATTGCCTAGAGGTTAACAATGTGTATTCAGCACTCTGAAAAACTAATGTGTCTAACCTTAAGTGCCAAAGAAATAGAAATTGTATACTTTGCGTTTTAATATAGTAGAAATGAGGCATAAAAAAAGACAAGGACAAATACCAAATACCACATGTACTGAGGTACAACTAACATGAAACAACAAAATCTCAACTATCTAGGTGTGGACTATGAAGAAACATTGTACAGTTAAATAACAGTTCCCTGCACTGTACTTTATCAACTGCCTGCATAGCAAAAGCAAATTCTAAAATTATACACCAATGCTATATTTAAATCTTCGGTTTAGAATTGAATCATGTTGATTGACATTTTTCAAATCTGTGTACTAGGAAGGTGTTCTCCTAAGGACAGCTTTCACACTGCAAATGGTGGACTGACTCCTGGAGGCAGAGGAAAGTGTGCCCTCAACCCAGCCCAGTCCCCCTTCCCTCTGCCCTTCTAAGTGCCCCAGGGAGCTAATCAAAAAGCAGCAATAATGTGAAGCATGGGAGGGCTACACTCTTCAGAGAAGTCAGGCGGCGACAATGTTGGGGAGAGGAAGGCTGTGGGTAGAATCTGAGAATCCTCGTGATCCAACAGCATTTCCAAACATTTCTTTAATAATGCGGCATCTATGTTTTCCATGGCAATATGCTTTAAGTAGCTCTGCTTATTCACATTCCACTTTGAACAAAATGTAGCTTCCTCAAGTTATTTCCACTAATTTCCCCCAATCTCATCTTCTGCCCTATGACCCATCCCCAGGGGACTTTCTCACCCTAAGCCTCTTACAAGAAACGTCAGAGATCCCCATCTCAGCCCAGAAATATCCAAACTCTCCTGAAGTTTTATTCACATGTTAAGTTTCATGGGCATAGGCACTACAGTAAGATGGGAAAAGTGGAGCCCCTTGTCTTCCCAAAAGCATCCTTTTCTGGGAAGAAGTCAGAATAAAGTTTTATACAGAGCAAAGCTCCAATGTGGCTAGATGGTTAAGAAAGTCAAAAGAAGCCTTCCAAAGGAGTTTCCACCACAGCCAAGCTACCACAGTCTGTCCTGTCTAGACACTGAACTACTTGGAGACTACTATTGTAAGGGGGTAGAACAATTGCCCAGGGGAATTGCAAATGGAATGTGTCATAATAAAGTAACTCCCCTTAACCTAACCTTTAGTGAATGGAATGGAACAAGAGAGCTGAAAGCTGACATGATTTTTTTCCTTCCCATTCTAGGGTAGGACTAGGTTAACTACTCCATCCAACTCGCCCTCCTCTCCACCTCTTGAGAATAAATGGTGAACTTCCCATTTCGTGATTATATGAAAAACAAGGGTTAATACTTCACTTGAAAGAGAGGGTTCATGACACTGTCCTCACACCACTTTTGGTTCCTAAGGCACTAGGGTCAATTCTGTGATATGAATTCCTGGCAAAGAGCCAACAGTGATGTTCCCACACTTGTCTCTACTGTCTTACTCCAAGCTTTACAAGTTCTAGCTCTGTTTCTCATCCTAATGACCTGGCTTCTTGCTGAGTCATCCATGCATAGGTCTGATATCCGCCAGGCAGCACATAAAAAAGCATGGATTTGGCCACCACTGATACCTCATATTAAGAGGATATTCCTTCAGTTTTTTCTCAACATAGTGGTCAGAGTGGTCCTGCTACAATGTGATTGTCCACTCATTGACTCATCAGCTTTTGCTTCTGCTGCTTTAAGAACACCTTGTCTTACCTAGCCACGCCCTTCATAGATGACCCATTCCTCTCCTTCCCTTTATAGCAAGACACTTGAGAGATTTGTCTGTACATGCTGTCCCCAATTTCTCTCCTCTCATTTTTTCTTGAACCAATTCCATCAACCTTTTACCCCCAGCACCCCACTAAAACTGCTTTTCAAACCACTGCCAGTAACTTCTACATTATAAATCCAATGGTCAAATCTCAGTCTTCAATTAACTTGACCTAATAGCAGCATTTGACACAGACTGTCTTTGCAACCCTTTTTTCAGTTGGCATCCAGAAAACAAAAATTGCCCAGTTTTCTTCCTACTTTCTGTACATTCCTCTCAGGCACCTATACTGCTATGCAACCCTCCAACTTCGAAACACAAGCGCGTCCAGGGCTCAGCTTTGGACTCTTCCGTTTTCTATCTACACTCACTTATCCAGCCTCTTGGCTTTGAACGCATACTATTTACATGCTGATGACCCTCAAGTCTACACCTTCCCCCCACCCTCTCCTCCCTTGTCCTCCTGGATATCTGATAGGTGTCTCAATTTAACAAGTCCAAAACGGAGCTCCTGGCGTTCCTCTCTGAAACCTCCTTCTCCCATACTCTTCTCAATTTGTTAAAGGTAATTCCATCCTGCCAGTTACTCAGGTCACAAATCTTCAAATCATTCTTGACTCTTCTTTCTCTTACACACCCCACCAATCCATTGACAAATCTTGCCAGATCCGTCTTTTAAAAACATCCAGAATGTATGCCTTTCTCACCACTTCACTCTCCCTACCTGGCTCCAAGCCACCATCATCAGCTGCCTGGACTATGGCAAAGGCCACGTGAATGGTCTCTGCTTCTAATTTCATGCCTTTCACTCCCGAGTTGCAAAGTGATGCGTTGAAACCTAAGCCAGATGGCGCTCCTGTGTTCTAGATGCTCAAGTAACTGCTCAGAGTAAAAGGCCAAGCAAAGTCCTTAGCATGACCTCTGAGCGCCCCCACCATGTCCATGTCCCCAGAGCCTCTCTGACTTCATTTCCTGCTGTTCTGCCTCTTATCACTCCCTTGGTATCAAGCTGGCCTCCTTGTTCCTTGCATGATCCAGTTCACTCCCGCCAAGGATCCTTTGCTGGAATGTTTTTCCCCGAGATATATTATAGCTCAATCTCTCACTTCCTTCAGGTCTTTTCACATACAGGTGCTCAATAAATAGATATTGAATGAATGAATAAATAAATTTCTACTCTGTTGGTGCCAAATTTGTGTAAGATACATGTCCACTTCTGATACATGATAAAGTTTAATACGGGATTCAAAACCAATGGCATAAGAATTATCAATGACCATCTGAGGTTGTTTCTCAGATGAAACACGCTTTGAAGGTAGGAATCTTAATTTCAGCAGAGGAACTTAGTCTAAAGATGGAGCTATTGTTGCCAAGTATGATCCATTACAGGTAAGGCAAATAAAGATAACTGTTATGATCATTCCTGTCCACAATGAGGGCTTCCCCTTGAAATGTCCTGCTTCTGTTCTTTTGAATCTGCATCTAATTGGCTTTGTATTTTGCCCAGCAAAACAAGGAGTCATACTTGAAGGTCAGAATCACAGCATTTTTAAATGAAAGAGACTGTACCAAAGCACACATTTCAACAGTTGACTTGATCTTTTCACTTTCCTGTATATCTGGGGTTTTGTGTTTGTTTGTTTTTTGTTATCAATGTGTCTCACATATTGTCAGGTTCCTGAAGCTAAGGGCTTCTACTTATCAGCTCTCTTATATCAGAACAGTAAGTATTCAGGAATTTTTGTTTTATCTTGATATGAATATTAAAATTAACAAAAGCAGTTGTTATTAATGGTATAGTAGGTAGTGTAAGTAAGGAAAGAATGAGTCACACCTCTGCCTATGTTTCTCAGGAAGTTTTCCAGCTATAATTATTTCTAGAATGAAATATCCTCACAAAAGATTTTATTCAATTGTCTCTGGAAATGTACCAACCAAAATTATAGCAGTAGGCCTGTCTTCTGTGCCTCTTATACTAAGGAAAAGAGACAGGAGCAAGCTGACACAAAAATAAAGTTGATGTCACCAAGCTGTAAAAGCCCACATTTCAAGAAAATATGTGGCAATTTTCCCAGTGATTTTGATTTCCACTATAATTCAGAACAAGCAATTGTCCTTACATAAAAGTTATCCTAGAAAAACAACATATTAAAGAATTTAAGTAAATTAAGGAGGGTGATTTCACACCCAACAGCCTTCTATCAGATAATCAATGACAGCATACCTTAATGAATGCCATGTGCTTTTTTTCCACAAAGAAATACTGAGTAGACGTCAATAAAGGAATGAGTGAAAGTATTTAATTATTACTACTCACTTAAGGGGTAAAGGACATATGGTTTAGTTAATGATTTTTGCTAAAGGAACAAAAATAGAAAGCCGTTCTTGCAAAAGAGCACCAAGCTGGTGCAAGAGATCATGAATGCCAAGACAGGTCAGGATAGAAGCAGCCAGGAAATAATTAAAGGAATGAAAATGCTTTCTTTGCTACATTTGTGTCTCCAAGTCCTCTTATATTTCCTAATGTGTCCCACTAACCTGGACCAGTTAAGAACATAAAAATTTTACAGTGCTGTGGATAATTTACTCTGACAAAAGCGAACATTTCAGGGATATTTATGGGGTTACCAAGACAGGACCTGAGACTGGGCAGCAGTTCCTGCCTACCATGTTAACTGTTAACTCTACTTAGTGAAACAAGGATGTCTCATGCTGGCCAGTCAGCATTCACTTATGACTGGAGTCGAATAGCAACGTCTCACAGAATTACATTTCCTTGCTCTGTGCTGGACCCTTAATTACTCCAATAGCATGAAACACAATTCATGCCTAGAACACAGGGTTAGAAATGATTGCAGGCTATTCTGGCCCATCATTATGAACACACATGGATACACTGCTCTCCACAGCTCCAGAAAACCAACTGGGATGAAAAGATGCTGCTGTGTTACAAAAGAAAGTCCTTCAAACAACAGTTCCAGATCCTATTTTTATACATATTTTTGATAGTTCAAACATTCACAGTTTGGAGGAGCTAAAATAGCAAATGCTTTTTTAAAATTCTCAATCTCAGCTTGACATTGATTCATGTTCTCCTACTACAGGAATTTTTTAGTCTTTCATCAGTTAGAATCACCAAGGCCCTCCTGTACCATTTCCAAGCAATCAGCCTATGTATGGAGGTGAGATGTTTTGTGGGACTTGGGAGGCAGAGGACAGAGAGTTCTGTAAGAAGACAGAATGTTCAGGAGAAATAATCCTTGGGGATTTCACAGGTTAAGAGAAATACAATTTGTGCTTACAATGAGGAATTGTATAAAACTTACATTTATGAGCCTTTAGTCCTTCAAAGGAAACTGGTCCAATCTCATAATATTCATATTCCCAGGTGTAATCAGAATTAGATGCCGATTGCTGGGAAGTTCTGTTAGAAATTAACCTCTGGGCAGACATCTTCAACCTGTACAAATAGAGAAAGTCAAGCGCAGAACCTGTTAATTCATCCAGAGTTGCACAGTTACCTTAATTACTCTTGATCACATTCAGGAGTTTGGCAGCAAACCCCTTGAGGAGGTCTTACCCCCTAGGCCAGGAGAGGTTCTTACCAGCTGCCCACACCTCATGTCATATGGCCACTATTTCCTTTTATCTCGCCACGAGACTGGAATAAATGTATTTGAAACCAGACACTGTATTTTTTTGTGAACTTAACCCAATGCCTGGCACATAACCAATGTTCAGTAATTGATGAAGGAAAGAAGGAAAGGAGGGAAAGAGTATGTCAAAATCTCTAAGTTTACAGCTTCAGCCTCAGCACCTATACCTGCAAGAGTATGTAAAGAGTCTGCTGAAGCTAGTTCATTTCTGATACTAACTTGATGTATTACTCAATCTCAGATTGACATTGATTTCAGTTCTCCTATAAGGGAATTTTTTAGTCTTTCATCAATTAGAATCACCAAGGGCCTCCTGTACCATTCCCGAGTAATCAGCCTATGTGTGGAGGTGAGAAGTTTTGTGGGATTTGGGAGGTAGAGGACAGAGAATTTTGTAAGAAGAAAGAATGTTTAGGAGAAGTAATCAAATTAGTATCAGAAATGAACTAGCTCAGTATGTATCCATTGAACACCTACTATGCAACAATGGAGATAAGCAACCTAAGGTTTTGTTTGTTTGTTTGCTTTTCTTGCTTCCAGTGGGGTTAGAGGAAACTAAGTTTAATAAAAAGGAGTGAATAAAGAAAAACAGGCAACAAAAGTTGCATAGTGGATCTTGCAGAAGATCCTCAACAGAAGTCCACAACTTGTCCAACTGCTTACTCCTGAAATTTATCATATTTTCAGGATTTCCCGAGTATCTTTGTTAACTGTAACTATTTTAGACCAAAAAATCCTGACTTCTTTGGGAGAAGATGATTGCACTGCGCAGCATGGATGCTGAAGGTGATAAGTCAATGCAGCCTGTGTTCAATAACTGTGCTTGAGCACCTAAGGTGTGCAAGACACTGCACACTGTGGGGTGGGCAGAGATGCCTGAGACAGATCAGTACTCCACAGGCCTTCCCTTACAATGGAGAAAGAGAGACAAAGCGACAGATAGCAGTAACATAAGGGAAAATTTGAATGAAATACCAGCGGAAACGAAGATTCACTGAGCAGTCACTACCACTGCGCCCGCTTCAAGAGCTTTCTGAGGTTTCTTTAGCCTGCACCCCTCCCCACTGCCTCCAGGGCACAATCCTCAGGGAAGCTGGGGCAAAATCACCACCACCACCCTTCCGCCACACTTCTGCATCACTCTCCCCTTTCCCTCACCCCTTCTTTCCCATCCCAGACATGACTCCACAGAAAAGGACTCTAACCCCATGTCATCATACTGTTCAAAGGATGGGCCCAAAAAGCCTAAAATATTTACTTTCTGGTCTTATATTATAGAAAAACTTTGCCAATCCCTGCTATAGAGCCATGAAAAAAAAATCTGAGCTTCAGTTTTCCCACTAGTAACATGAAGATGATTATGGTACCCACTTCATGGAGTTGCTATAAAAATTAAATGTGATGTTGCATGAAAAATTAAGAAAAATATTAGCAGGCTGCACAACTATTAATTAGAAATGCTGATCTTGAATAGAAAAGCCTCGCTTTGCTCTTCAGACACACCTGGCCAGCCAATTCTTACCAAATGCACCAAGTGTTAACTGATTGATTCAAGCAATCTACCTGCCTCACCCTCCAGAGTGTTGGGATTACAGCTGTGAGCCACGGTGCCCAGACAAATAAATAAAACTATGACCAAAAATTACTTAAAGGTGTTTAGATCATTTGAAAGTTAAAATGATCAACATTTACATCCTGGGATTCATGCTGTTCTACCAACTCAAAAATAAAATAGTATTTCTCTCCTTTTTTTCTTTATTAAGGAAAATAAGATGAAGTGTGGTTTGATCATATCATTTTTAGTAGAAATCAACATTACAACTACTGTAACAGCAGAGTGGAGGGAGGCACTCAACTTCATCTGGAACAGAAAAATAGTGAAAAGTACTTAAAGGAATGAAGAAAATAAAGATGGAGGGTGTGTATTCAGAGCACCACAGAACTGAGAGCTGTTCTCCCACAGCCACATAGTTCTCAAAGTCAGCACACAGTGGGGACCCTCATCTGTGGCTGCCAGGGTCCACAGGACCAGTCAGAAAGCAGCAGTAACATCACCCTCATAGGGCCGGTCAGGAACTAGTCAATAAAATGTGTCTGTGTAAGAGTGAACTGTAAGGAATATCAACCACCCACCCTACAACAGAGACATGTCTTCTTTTTCTCCCCCTTACACTATCCCCTTTCATCTAAATGAACTATTTAGGGATTGATTACTAAAGGGCATTACCAAAGGGTAATATAAGTTATATGTGCAAAAGTCCTGAAGGTGGGAAGAGAGAAGTGAAGTTCTGACCAACACTGACAGACAAGAATGACTGAATAACAGAGCCAGCCTACAGGAGGTTCTCATTCTGCAGAATGAAATGTGACACCAGCTCTCCCCAAGCAGCCACCAGTTGTCTGAGTAGCCTTCAAACAAAAGGAGAGACATTTGTCTCCACTGGCTCTTTCCTCTCACTTCTTGAATCCCAAAGATAGCTTTGGAGGACAGAACCTCTGACCTCTTCTTTAAAGGAGTCACCTAGTGCCCTTGAAAAAGTCCACGAGGCATTATTTTTTCATGCAAGTCTCAAATTAACCAGCTTAGGCCATCAGATGCACAAGGACCAACAACAAACATAAGGCAGTGCTAGGGAAGTGTTCTGCGTCATCCCCATTACCAAGCCCGCAGTAACTCTCCAAGCTTTGCTGAAACATAAGCTGGGAACCGCCAGCATGTCCACGCAGCAGCCCCCTGAGTCTGCTATTCCACCACAGTGTGCATGATCTGGGCCATCCACGCAGTAAGGGAGGCAACCTGGCACTGAGCCTCACTCCCTGGGGTGCTGACAGGCCGGCAGCTGCTCTGTCTTGAACACAACAGCAGGAAGCGGCAGCTCCACGGGCAGCTGCTGTCTGTGTGGCTACCACTCCTGAGAACCACCCTCCCCACCCTGAGATTTTCTTAATGTCAGATTTCTTTATGATATTAGAGTCATGAAAAATAACTTCTTTGACAGAAACATATCCTAAACAAGCTTCCACATCAGAGAGACTAAATTGCTCTTTTGGGCAGCTGAAAGCATCATTGCCAACAAAAGCAAAAATGAAGATTAGGACTGCATCCCAAAGCTAGCCCTGAAAGGAAGCTTACCTTTTCCAGGTGTGCACAGGGTAGTGTAGCCCATGCCAGCCCATTGTCGGGGAAGAGGGAAGATCACAAACCCAAACAGAGAAAGCGTGGTGGGCAGGCCCAGACACCTCTCACTAAACCATCACCTCTTCTCCAACCCACATTCCCATCACTTTCATCCCTTCTTTGGACTATCCAATCTTTCCCGCTCCAACCCAGGTTCCTATACCACTCCTGGGCACTCTCTTTTCCTCCCCGTCCCTCTTTTTTTGAGACAAGGTCTTACTCTATTGCCCAGGTGGGAGTGCAATGGTACAATCACAGTTCACTGCAGCATTGACCTCCCTGGCTGAAACGATCCTCCTGCTTTGGCCTCCCAAAGTGCTGGGATTACATGCATGAGCCACCACACCTGGCCTCTTTTCCTTCTTTTATTTTGAGGAGAGTCTCCCTCTGTCACCCAGGCTGGAGTGCAGTGGTGAGATCTCGGCTCACTGCAACCTCTGCCTCCTGAGTTCAAGTGATTCTCCTGCCTCAGCCTCCCAAGAAATTGGGACTACAGGCACATATCACCAGATCCAGCTAATTTTTGTGTTTTTGGTAGAGACAAGGTTTTGCCATGTTGGCCAGGCTGGTCTACAAACTCCTGACCTCAGGTGATCTGCCTGCCTGGGCCTCCCAAAGTGCTGGAATTATAGGCGTGAGTCACCGTGCCCAGCCCTCTCTACCTTCTTAAAAATGGATCAAGCAATTCTCTCCACCTCCCTGAATTTGAGGAGATGTACTCAGACATAGAACTTCCCAAAGTAGTTCTATGAATACATTCTATTCTAATCATAAAGCCATTATTTATGAATAAATGGCTTTGTGTCAATATCCTTAGTGGATTACGATGGTATGCACAGCAAGGGGGCTGCTTCTTTGGAGTTAGACACTTTTTTTCCATGTTAAGGGGTCAACATCAGCAGATGAGTTTTTCAAGTGACCACTAACCCAGGCACAGGACTAGCACATTAAGAAGAATCCAAAAGGTGCCAGAAACCCTGAAAAATGAGCATGCCCCCACACAAACATGCACACAACTGACAGCACAGCTACTAAGGCATTCCAAGAAACTGCCAGCCAATGCCACAAATCCAGAGACCTATGCTGACCAGTTTGTACAGGGGAAGACCTAATGGCCAGTCAGATGATCAAAATTCCCAACTGCAATGACTCTCTCACCTTCCTCTTCAATCCTCAAACTCCAAAAGTAGGCATGCCACTCAGGACCACCAACCTCTGTTCTGGCCCATGCCAGGAAGGTCTTGTTAGTTACCTCTTCTTATCCTTCTTCGTCTTACTTCCAGGAATGACTGTGCCACACAACATAGAGAAGTCACCCTTGTGACTCATAACCCTCTCTCTCTTCCAGCAAAGAGACTTGAGAAACCAAAGATAAAGCTCAGCCACGCTGCACTTCGGCGGCTGATGAGCCCAAGGTGGGAACTTCAGAATTGCAACTTTAGAAGCTTAATTTCCTCCTTGCACAGAACAATGGTGCACCCCAGCTTACCCATGTCTAAGTGGGTAGGGTCACATAGAAAATGAGAGACTTCAACATTATGAATCACACTCCGAGCCAGCTGGATCTTCTTAAAGCATCTCTATATGGCAGCACCTCCCAGCAAGGGATCATGCTTGACCCTCTCAATCAAAGCTGCCACATTGTCCTCCCAGGGCAGTGCTTTAAAAACAGTAACATGGTGTTATTCTCCAGTTTACTTCTCCTTTTTATAGAGTCTGCATAAACCACCACCTTCTACTGGCACTTCCCACTTAATTTCCAGGTCTGCTGATTCTTTTTCTGTGAATCCATTTTGTCAGTGGTGTCTTTCATGGGGCATGGATTTTTCTTTCCTCCAATTAAATAAAAAAGATCATGTTTCCAGGACTTTGTAGTCTTCTCCTCCTTACTACTATTTTGACTCGAGTATGACTCTTTTGAAGTCTGATGCTCTGGCCACTCAATTCAGTCTAGAGATGTTACACGCACGTACACACACACACACACACACGTACGCATGCTGGGCTCTTCCTTTTCAAATGGACATACTTCCCAAATTTCTCTACACTGCCAAGTTTTATGCCATTCTCTAGTGTTTCCTAGAAAGTACTCAATTACCCAGCAGTCCTCAAAAAATGGTGACTGACAGCTGACAGAGAATTCAGGATGTATCTATTTCCTGCCTATCCCTGCTTCTCCTGTGCAGTCAGCAACTTGTTTCCAGCAGCAAGGCAGCGAACAAAAAGTGTTCCCAAGCCTGAAGACTTCTTCCATCTTAACAGAAAAATCAATGCCAATAGAAGAACAACTTCCAAAAACAGAAATGGGACTTAATATTTTACACTGATAGATATGTAGTCACCACCTGAAATAAAGAATTGCTTAATTAAGAAGTGGGCACCCTTCTTTCACCAGCTGGTGTCTCAAAGGGGACAAGCAGTTTGTATTCATAAATCTACCTCTTCCTGTTATGCCTGGCCACCTATATGGTAGTAAACAGGCTAGGAAGTTTTTTGGTTTTTGTTTTTTTGTTTTTTTGTTTTTTGAGATGGAGTCTCCCTCTGTTGCCCAGGCTTAAGTGCAGTGGTGTAATCTCAGCTCACTGCAACCTCTGCCTCCTGGGTTCAAGCGATTCTCCTGCCTCAGCCTCCCTAGTAGCTGGGATTACAAGTATGCACCACCATGCCTGGCTAGATTTTGTGCTTTTAGTAAAGAAAGGGTTCACCATGTTGCCAAGGCTGGTCTCAAACGCCTGACCTGAGGTGATCCGCCTGCCTCTGCCTCCCAAAGTGCTGGGATTACAGGCATGAGCCACTGTACCCAGCCAGAAGTAATTTTTAAAGTGAGTGTTTCCTGGCTCTGTAGTACTCCACAGGTTAGTCCCATTCTAACAGACTTCAGCTGGACATCAAGAAGAATTTCATGTTTACACACCCAGTAAAGAAGCTGTAAAGTCTCCATCTGGAGAAAATTTCCGGAGAAGAGAAGAGGCATGGCCCTGGGATACGACTGCACCTCTGCCCCTGGTTCTACAGAGTCAGGGAACTGAATTTTCAGTTTTCCAGAGACGAGAAAGCCCTTATGGACTCAGTCATGCTAACCAAGCATAGCAGAATGATTTATAACGAGCATATCCATTTGTTGAATAAGGAAAACAATTTTCACGTTGACCACAGCACATGTTTTACATGGTCTGGGAAACAAAATTTAAGATCAGAAGATTAGCTAGTGAAAGTAGAATCAGGACAAGGGAGTTGTAATAATATGACAAAACAGAACCGTAATGCTCCATCCCACTACATGTGTATCTACGTGTTAGACTGCCGTCCTGTATTCCAATGTCAATGTCCTGTTGCCACCACAACATGCTATCATGGTGGAGCTGGCTTCCCCAATCACAGGAAAGGCATAGGCTTAACTCTAGCCTTTTCTAGACCTTGCTTTTCTTGGTCTGTCCTTCAAAAAATTCTAGGCTAGTTGAGAGCACCAGTAGAATACCAAGTCAGTCACTTTTATTACAGTTAGGTTTTCTGAGTTCCCATGACTACTTTATTTTTGCTCTATCTCTAAACTCTTAGGGAAAGCACGCTTTAAATTACAAGTGTCAAGTCAAAGAACCAACTATCAAAAAGAAATCTTCATAATGAGATACCACTTCATACCCTATGAACATGGTAATTATCAAAAATCAGAAAATAAGTATTGGTGAGGGTATAGAGAAACTGGAACCCTTGTGCACTGCTGGTAGGAAGGTAAAAAGGTACAGTCACTGTGGAAGACAGATAGCAGTTTCTCAAAAATTTAAACATGGAATAACCATATGATACAGCAATTCTAATTCTGGATATATACACAAAAGAACTGAAAGCAGAGACTTGAACAGATATTTATGCACACCTAAGTTCATAACAGTATTATTTACAATAGCCAAAAGGTCAAAACAACCCAAGTGCCCAATCACAGATGAATCATAAACCAAATGTTGTATGTACAATGCAATATTAAGCCTTAAAAAGCAATGAAGTTCTGAAACATGCCACAACTTTGATGAACCTTGAAAACATTATGCTAAATGAAATAAGCCAGTTACAAACGGACAAATATTGCATGATTCTACATATATGAGGTACCTAGAATAGCCAGATTCTTAAAGACAGCAAGTATTGGGTTGGTGCAAACGTAATCGTGGTCTTTGCAAATACTTTTAATGACAAAATTCACAATTACTTTTGCACCAACCTAGCAGAATGGTGGTTATCAGGAGCTAAGGGTGGGGAAATGGGAAACTGTTATTTACCAGTAAAGGGTTTCAGTTTGAGATAATGAAAAAGTTCTGAAAATGGATAGTTGTCATGGTTGTACAACAATGTAAATATATTTAATGCCACTGAACTGTACATTCAAAAATGGTACATTTTATATTATGCATATTTAACCAAAATACAAAAAAGTTCTAAATATTGTTTATAATTTTTTTTTTTAGGCCAGGCTTGGTGGATCATGCCTGTAATCCCAGCACCTTGGGAGGTCAAGGCAGGTGGATTGCTTTGAGCCCAGGAATTCAAGACCAGCCTGGCCAACATGGCAAAACTCCATCTCTACTAAAAATACAAAAATTAGCCAGGCATAGTGGTGCATGCCTGTAATCCTAGCTACTTGAGAGGCTGAGGAACAAGAATTGCTTGAACCTAAGAGGCAGAGATTGCAGTGAGCTGAGATCACTCCACTGCACTCCAGCTTGGGTGACAGAGCAAAATGCTGTCTCAAAAATAAATAAATTAATTAAATAATACAAATAATTTTTAAAAAAATAACAAGAAGCAGTGCTTCCCCATCATAGCACTTGAGGGGAGGGTAATGAGAACTCTCTAAAGCAAAAGAGAACCCCAGAGGATGACAGAGGGTGCTGAGACAGCTGAGCACCCCTCCCTGTGTGGATCCTTCCTCCCTGGTCCACCTTCAAGGATCCAGCTTTGCTCTTTTCAGCAGCCCTGTGGGGATTCCCTTTCAAGTAAAAGGAACACTCCCTCTAAGCTGTGAGGAATCACCCCTTTCAACCCCTGGGAGAGTCTTAGACAGGTGGCAGAATATGTGTGCTTTGCCAGTTCATGGCCCTCTCACCCTGACCAGTCCTGGAAACACACTAGCCACTTCCCAAATTCTCCTTCTTTTTTGAGATGGAGTCTCGCTCTGTGGCCCAGGCTGGAATGCAGTGGTGTGATCTCAGCTCCCTGCAACCTCTGCCTCCTGGATTCAAGTGACTCTCCTGCCTCAGCCTCCTGAGTAGCTGGGACTACAGACGCATGTCACCACACCCGACTAATTTTTTCTACTTTTAGTAGAGACGAGGTTTCACCATGTTAGCCAGGATGGTCTCCATCTCCTGATCTCATGATCCACCTGCCTTGGCCTCCCAAAGTTCTGGGATTACAGGCATAAGCCACCGCACCCGGTCAAATTCTCCTTTCTATAAGCTTTACCTTCTGTTGTACCTGTCATTACCCCAATTCATTTCAGGAGAAGTCCACCACAAATTATCATTCCAAAGCTTTCAGGCCCTTCTCATGGATTACATTTAAAATTAGCAGCTTCCCAACAACAAAAAGGAAGCACCTTAATTTCATTAAACTGGTTCCATCCAGTCTCTGGGGAATGTTTTCTAGAGACCAGCCAGTTTTCATGGACCTGAAATACAGACTTGCCAGCATTTTTATTTTGCAAAGTAAGGAAAAATTTTAAAAACAACTATTATTAATAATTATCATTTTGTAGACAGTTATCTTAAACACCCTCCAAGTAGAGAAGATGTAATTTCACAATAAAGGCAGTCCTCTGCAAGACAGGAGGACTAGCAGTTTGACATCAATATTTTCACAGCAAGCAGACACTTCCATGGGGGTTCGCATGACACTGCCTCTGTCTACTGCATTCACATGAGAGCTACCTATTATGGCTGAAATATTCACCCCCTATAAACAAAGGAAAAGAACTGAAAGGGATATAGTGAAAGTCCTTCCAGATCTATGATTCTGTCACTTAACAAAATTATCAAGTTGCTTTTCACTTGTATCACAAACTCAGTGGTCTGTATCTATTTGTATTATGGGTGTGTATATGTGTTCACATGCATGTGAAAGCACACACATGTGAACATACACATTGTGTGTGTGTGTCTATATATACTTTTTTTTTTTGAGACAGTTTCGCTCCTCACACAGGCTGGAGTGCAGTGGCACGATCTCGGCGCAATGCAACCTCTGCCTCCTGTGTTCAAGCCATTCTCATGCTTCAGCCTCCTGAGCAGCTGGGATTACAGACGTGCACTACCACACCTAATTTTTGTATTTTTAGGAGAGACAGGGTTTCACCATGTCGGCCAGGCTGGTCTCAAACTCCTGGCCTTAAGTCATCCGCCCACCCCCGGCCTCCCGAAGTGCTAGAATTACAGGTGTAAGCCACTGTGCCCAGCCTGTGTGTATACCCTTTTTTTTTTTTTTTTCAGGCTTCCTCATCTTTAAGGAAGGGTGAGGGGTGGGGGCAGGTCATTTGTGGAGGTGGCTGCAGAGCACATAGGTCTCGGGGACAGGCTTGCCAACTCCAGGACCTTCATCAGGGCCTTACTGGCTTCAATGCAGATTTGGATCTCTGCCCTCGCAGCCTCATCGGCTGCACCTGACAGCTCCACCAACACCTTATTCAAGTTCATCTTGGCTGCCCATGTCCAGCATGTCCAGCGTCACTACCATCATTCACTGTGTATACATATATTCAGTCATTCCTTAGCATCTGTGCAGGCTTGGTTCCAGGACCTCTCAAACACCAAAATCCAGAGATTCTCAAGTCCCCAGTATAAAACGGTGTAGTATTTGCATAGAACCTATGCACAGCCTCCAGTATACTTTAAATAATTTCTAGATTACTTATAATACCTAATACAATATAAATGCTATGTAAATATTTGCTATCCTGTATTATTTAGGGAATAAATTACAAGGAAAAAAAGAGTCTGTGCATGTTCAGTATCCTTTTTTTTTTGTTCAAATCTAGTTAACTATCCTTTTCTTGTTTAAATATTTTCCATCCACAATTGGCTAAATCCACGGATGTGGAACCCACGGGTGTGGAGCCCCTACTGTACTACAATGTGAACACGGTGCTGTATGGACTGAATTGTGTCCCCACCCCCAACATCCATATGTTGAAGCCCTAGCACCCAGTATCTCAGAATGTGACTGTATTTGGACATAGGGCCGTTAAAGGGGTAATTAAGTTAAAATGAGGCCCTCATCCATTCTGAAGAATATCTTCATAAGAAGAGGAGATTAGGACACACAGAGAAAGGCATCAAGGGAGCCCATGCACAGAGGGACAACCATGTGAAGAGGCAGCAAGAGGGCAGCGGCTGCAAGCCAAGGAGGGAGGCCTGGAGCAGAGCTTCCCTTCTGGCCACTGGAGGAAACCTACGTGACCAGCACCCTGATCTTGGACTTCCAGTCCCCAGAACTGTGAGAAAATGAATTCCTTTGGGAGGCCAAGGCAGGTGGATCACCTCAGGCCGGGAGTTCAAGGCCACCCTGACCAACATGGAGAAGCCCCCATCTCTACTAAAAATACAAAAATCAGCCGGGCGTGGTGGCGCATGCCTCTAATCCCAGTTACTTGGGAGGCTGAGGCAGGAGAATCACTTGAACCTGGGAGGTGGAGGTTGTGGTGAGCCGAGATCCTGCCATTGCACTCCAGCCTGGGCAACAAGAGCGAAACTCCGTCTCAAAAAACGAAAACAGAAAATAAACTCCTGTGGGTTAAGCTACCCAGTCTGCAGTATTTTGTTATGGCAGCCCAAGCAAATTAATATCAGTGCTGAAACTAATTTGGGGAAAACAATGTTCTCTTTGGTGAACTAATTAAACTGTCCTAGGAAGTCCATTAAAAATGACTTACTTGATACCAATCACTCTTACTATAACTAAAAAATAAATACATTTTTGAAAAGAAAATATTTACAAAATGTCATTAATCTATTCCAGTTCATGCCATCTTCAGCAAACACGTCCACTAAGTTCTCATAAATATGCCCTTCTTCGAGAAAGAGCACTAGTTTTGAACATGCTAAAATTATTATGAGTCCATTCAGATCAACAAGGATATTCTAAACACTGTTGTTTAACTATGGAAGATTTAGTAGAGGTCAAAAAGTCAAGGACTGCAGACTGTGCTCTTAAAGAATTCATTCAGGCTTGTTATTTCAAACTATCCTCTCCCACACAATGAATTTCACTTTTTCAAATACACCCACCCACCCCCTCACACCCACCCCGACACACACACACACACACACACACACACACACACGGGTTAAGGGGCAACAAAAAAGCCTGAAGACATAGATAGTAGAAACAACAGGGTCATTAAAAAAGGGAGGGCTCATGATGGTACAGGAACCTGGGGTGGGGAAACTCTCAAAGATGGTCCTCTGAGCTTTTGCCCATTCAGTTCCACCTGCAAGCTGGACTTCCTCTTCCTCCTCTCCAGATTCCTGTCTACCTTTGTGGGTAGGGATCAGATATTACCTCCTCCAAAGAGATCTCTCCAACTATTTCACCACATGAGGATCTCTCTCTTCTCTCCAATCCCATTACATGGATTATCTGAATCTCTCATTTTAGCAGCAAGAAAGTATACATCAGACTCCCCAAAGACTAGACTTGGCCTCTCACTGAGTCATACTGTTTGACATAGCTGCTATTCTAAAACAGCCTGGCCAAGTGAATTAAAACTTTAAAGATCTTAAACTTTCAAATTAGATCATTTTAAGAATACCAGGGAATCAACCACTCTTTAAATTCTAATTAGTGGAGTTTTTGAAACACTTGGCACAATAAGAATAAGAGAGACTGGCTGTGTCTTAAATCACTGTGAGGATGACTTGCCAAACAAGACTACTTTGTATTTTTGGCTCATAGTATCTGTCTCCAAGCAGCACACACCATATCACACACTATTTGTTACGGTCCTGAGCTGAACCATTCTTTTAGCAAACGAGTGAAAAGGAGAGGTACTGTGTCCGGAATTGGTGGGTTTTTGGTCTCACTGACTTCAAGAATGAAGCCGTGGACCCTCGTGGTGAGTGTTACCGTTCTTAAAGAGGGTGTGTCTGGGAGTTTGTTCCTTCCGATGTTCAGAGGTGTTCGGAGTTTCTTCCTTCTGGTGGGTTCGTGGTCTTGCTGGCTTCAGGAGTGAAGCTGCAGACCTTCGTGGTGAGTGTTACAGCTCATAAAGGCGGTGTAGACCCAAAGAGTGAGCAGCAGCAAGATATATTGCAAAGAGCAAAAGAACAAAGCTTCCAAAGTGTGGAAGGGGACCCAAGGGAGTTGCCACTGCTGGCTCCGGCAGTTTGCTTTCATTCCCTTAGCCGATCCCACCCACATCCTGCTGATTGGTCCATTTTATGGAGAGCTGATTGGTCCATTTTGACAGAGTGCTGATTGGTGCGTTTACAATCCCTGAGCTAGACAGAGAGTGCTGATTGGTGCGTTTACAATCCTTTAGCTAGACACAGTGCTAGAAAAGCTCTCCAAGTCCCCACTAGGTTAGCTGGATACAGAGTATTGATTGGTGTATTTACAATCCCTTAGCTAGACATAAAGGTTCTCCAAGTCCCTACTAGACCTAGGAGCCCAGCTGGCTTCACCTAGTGGATCTGGCACCTGGGCTGCACGCGGAGTTGCCCGCCAGTCCCCAGCTGTGTGCCCACACTCCTCAGCCCTTGGGCGGTCCAGGGGACCTACGCGGAGACGCAGGGGGCCGCGCTTGTCAGGGAGGCTCGGGAGGCGCAGGAGCCCACCTCGGAGGGGAGGAAGCTGGGGCATTGCCTGCTGCAGGTCCCAAGCACTGCCCCGCGGGGAGGCAGCTGAGGCTCAGCGAGAATTCAAGCGCAGTGCCAGCACACCAGCACTGCTGGGGGACCCGGCACACCCTCTGCAACTGCTGGCCCAGGTGCCAAGCTCCTCACTGCCAGGGGGCTGGCGCCGACGGCCGGCTGCTCCAAGCGCTGGGCCTGCTGAGCCCACGCCCACCCGGAACTCACGCTGGCAGGCCAGCGTTGCGGGTGTTGTGGGCGCTGCGGGCGCAGCCCCGGTTCCCGCCCACATCTCTCCCTCCACACCTCCCCAAAAGCAGAGGGAGCCGGCTCTGGCCTCAGCCAGCCCAGAGAGGGGTTCCCACAGTGCCGTTGGGGGGGGGGGCTGAAGGGCTCCTCAAGCGCCGCCAGAGTGGACTCCAAGGCCAAGGAGGCGCGGAGAGCAAGGACTGGTAGCATGTTGTCACCTCTCGGTACCAGGTATTTCCAGCTCTGTTCCGCAGAAATGGAAATGTGAGCTAGAGCAGTGGTTTATTTAAGAGCTTAGGACAGAGCAGTAGAAAACCTGAACTTTCTAATGACATCTTATCTTCTGAGGCCTGGGGTCTTAAACTAGGATGTGTAGCTCTTGTAGTTTCTCCACCTACTGCACCCACTGCCACCTCAGTACAATCAATTACAAGCAAACCAGAGCTTGGGGTGCAAGCGCAGTGCAGGCTCAAGGCACACCATAGCCTCCTCATCTTTCAGGGAGGGGCCTGGCCAGAAAAGAGGGGCTTTATAAAGTGAGGGCAAGAATGTAGTGTCCCTCAGCTTGCCTAGGTCTAAGGATCCCAAATAGTCCCCAGAGTCTCAAGGCATACCTGGTTCATCTTCCTGGAGCATCAATAATACAGGACCTGGAGGATTATGTTTTATATTAAATAAGTGCAGGTATGTTACAGAGTAAACTGTAAGAACCAAATAAATGTTTGCTCCTGCCACCTTTGGCCTCTGCTTCAGAATCCTAGAAATAAGGATTAACTCTCCTCTCCTATTGGGATAATTCAGTGGAAGATTTAGTCCATTTTCATACTGCTAATAAAGACATACCTGAGACTGGGTAATTTATAAACAAAAGAGGTTAAATTGATTCACATTAGTTCAATATGGCTAAGGAGGCCTCAGGAAACTTACAGTCATGGTGGAAAGGGAAGCAAACACATCCTTCTTCACATGGCAGCAGCAAGGAGAAGTGTGAGCAAAAAGGGGAAAGCCCCTTATAAAACCATCAGCTCTCATGAGAACTCGCTATCAGGAGAACAGCATGGGGATAACTGCCCCCATGATTCAATTACCTCCCACCAGGTCCCTCCCATGACACATGGGGATTATGAGCACTACAGTTCAAGATGAGATGGGTGGAGACACAAAGCATAACCATATCATTACACTCTTGGCCCCTCCCAAATCTCATGTCCTCACATTTCAAAACACAATCATGCCTTCTCAACAGTTCCCCAAAGTCTTAACTCATTCCAGCATTAACTCAAAAGTTCAAGTCCAAAGTCTCACCTGAGACAAGGCAAGTCCCTCTGCCTATCAGCCTATAAAATACAAAACAAGTTAGTTAATTCCTAGATACCATGGGGGTACAGGCATTGGGTAAACACACCTGTTCCAAATGGGAGAAATTGGCCAAAACAAAGGGGCTACAGGCCCCATGCAAGTCTGAAATCCAGTAAAGCAGTAATTAAATCTTAAAGCTCTGAAATAATCTCCTTTGACTCTATGTCTCACATCTGCAGGCCCCATGCAAGTCTGAAATCCAATAAAGCAGTAATTAAATGTTAATGCTCTGAAATATTCTCCTTTGACTCCATATCTCACATTCAGGTCATGCTGATGCAAGAGGTGGGCTCCCACAGCCTGGGCAGCTTCACCCTTGTGGCTTTGTATGGTACAGCCCCCCTCCTGGTTGCCTTCACAGCTAGCATTGAGTGTCTGTGGCTTTTCCAGGTGCATGGGGCAAGCTGTCAGTGGATCCACCATTCTGGTGACTGGAGGACAGTGGCCCTCTTCTCAGACCTCCACTAGGCAGTGCCCCATTGGAGACTCGTGTGAGGGCTCTGACTCCACATTACCCTTCTATGTTGCCCTAACAGAGGTTCTCCATGAGGGCTCTGCCCCTGCAGCATACTTCTAGCTGGACATCCAGGCATTTCTATACATACTCTGAAATCTAGGTGGAGGTTCCCAGAACTCAATTCTTGACCTCTGTGTACCCATAGGCTCAACACCAAATGGAAGCTGCCAAGGCTTGGGACTTAAACCCTTTGAAGCTACAGCCTGAGCTATACCTTGGCCCCTTTTAGCCATGGCTGGAATGGCTAGGATGCAGGGCACCAAGTCTCTAGACTGCACACAGCAGGGGGGCCCTGAACCAGCCCACAAAGCCATTTTTTCTTCCTAGGCCTCCAGGTCTGTGACGGGAGGAGCTGCTTGCAAAGGTCTCTGACATGCCCTGGAGACATTTTGCCCATTGTCTTGGCAATTAACATTTGACTCCTTGTTACTTAGGCAAATTTCTGCAACCCGCTGGCTTGAATTTCTCCTCAGAAAATAGGTTTTTCTTTTCTACCACATTGTCAGGTTGCACATTTTCCAAAACTTCTATGCTCTGTCACCTCTTGAACACTTTGCTGCTTAGGAATTTCTTCTACCAGATACCCTAAATCATCTCTCTGATGATCCACAGATCACTAGGGCATGGGTAAAATGTCACCAGTCTCTTTGCTAAACCATAGCAAGAGTCACCTTTGCTCCAGTTCCCAACAAATTACTCATCTCTATACCTCAGCCTGGACTTCATTGTCCATATCACTATCAGTATTTTGGTCAAAGCCATTCAGCAAGTCTCTAGGAAGTTCCAAACTTTCCCACATTTTCCTGTCTTCTTCCGAGCCCTCTACATCTCCAGGAAAGTCCAAACTTGCCAACATTTTCCTGTCTTCTGAGCCTTCCAAACTGTTCCAACCTCTGCCCATTACCCAGTTCCAAAGTCGCTTCCACATTTTCTGGTATCTTTAATAGCAGTTCCCCACTACCTCAGTACCAATTTACTGTGTTAGTCCATTCTCATGCTGCTAATAAAGACATACATGAGACTGAGTAATTTACAAAGTAAAGAGGTTTAATTGATTCACAGTTCCACAGGGCTAAGGAGGCCTCAGGAAACTTACAATCATGGCAAAAGGGGAAGCAAACACTTCCTTCTTTATATGGCGGTAGCAAGGAGAAGTCAGAGTGGAGACAGGGAAAGCCTCTTCTGAAACCATCAGATCTCTTGAAAGCTCAGTACCATGAGAACAGCATGGAGGTAACCCGCCCCCTGATTCAATTACCTCCCAGTGGGTTCCTCCTACAACACATGGGGATTATGGGAATTCAGTTCAAGATGAGATTTAGGTGGGGACACAGCCAAACCATATCACACTGGTAGGAATATGATGTAGGTTTTATATGATATAGTTGATCTTAATTTTGTTTCTTTCTCTCTCTTCTTTTTTTCCCCACACAAGATAGAATTATATTTCCTGAAATAATCTATACAAAGGTTTGTAGAAAGATAGAAAACGTTTATAACCACATTCCCTCACTCAGCTCCTAATTTTTCTCTCTTGTTCAACCAGGCAACTTCAAAACTAATCCTTAAGAAGCGCCTCCCTCAGCCTGCTCTGCCTTCCAGTGATTGTTGGTTTTGCTATTACCAAGGACATGCAAGAAGAAAACAAAATGCACCATGCAGGAGAATTATTTGAAGCTTACAAACTATTTTCACTTGAAGGGTTATGAAATTTTACTAATGTTCTCTAGTGAGGCAAAAATTACACAGGTCTTGATAACAGAAACATGAGCAACAATTAAACTCAGATTTTAACATACATAATTTTAGCATCTCATAGAGATATTCTCAACTTCTGCTTTTTTACCTCACATCTCAACAATACTATAAGGGACTGCAGAATCATGTTTGCAAGGAAAATGCATACTTTCCTCTTCTCCAATAGTACTAAGTATTTCTCACACTGCAATGAAGAAAAAAATCACTTTGTACCCTGACATGAAGCAAAAATAACATGATCACCCTGCCTGAAAGTTGGTCTCCAAAATAAAATTTCAAACACATCTCACTCCCTTAAAGAAACCATTTTTCCCTTGATTCTTTGCTATGCTGGTGTCTGAAAACAAGTCACAAGTTTTAGGAATATGGTAACTGTGCGAGAAAATTGTTTTCCGTCATGAACAACAGACTAATGTACATGGAGAATTTGGGGGAATATTTTCTTTCAAGTATTTACTGTGATTTTATTTGATGGGCCAGTCTTGTAAAGTCTGACTTCCTTGCACTCTGGTGAAGTAAACATTTTCTTTCCTTTTCTAACTGCTTCTGCCTCTAAGTCTTCCTTCATCAAAAGTAAATGTAACAATAAACACAGATTGCTATTCTACTTAATTTTAACCCAAGCATATATTACCTACTCTAAGCTAGCACAACTTGTGGGGCCTGCTCAAATGTCAATTGTATTTTGGTTTTCTATTGCTCCTTAAAAGATATTCAAGGATTCATCTTCTCTGCCCTCAAACAAATACTTGAGTAGATCCCATGATGTTTCTGCTCATGCAACAACTTCAAAATCCCAAAAGAGGCCAGTCACAGCGGCTCACACTTGTAATCCCAGCACTTTGGGATGTGGAGGCAAGGATATGAGCCCAGGAATGCAAGAACAGCCTGGGCAACATAGCAAAACCATATCTCTACAAAAACAAAAAAAAACAAAAAAAAAACCTTTTTCAATTAGCTGGGCATAGTGGTGTGTGTCTGTAGTCCCAGCTCTCTGAGAGACTGAGATGGGAGGATCACTTAAGCCCAGGAGGTTGAGGCTGCAGTGAGCTGTGATCATGCCACTGCACTCCAGCCTGGGCAACAGACAGAATGAGACTTTGTCTCAAATGAATAAATAAATAAGAAATATAAAAACCTAAAAGAATTAAAATATCTAATCTTTGGAAACAAAAGAAACTCTGACCCATTATAACATGAATCTGCCCTATTTCAGCAATGTCCTGCTGCATGCTGGTCTCCTGCTGGGGTTGGGGGAAGGTAAACTTCTTTGCTATTTCTTCACATCCACTCAACTGCTGGCCAGTTTCAAATCACTCCAAGATCAAAGCAGGAGGACAGGACTGAATTAACTATCTTCATACCTCACATGGGTGCGTTAGTAATACTCACCTTCCTTCAGCTGGCTGCTCATTCCTACTTCTGCTGCCAGATGTCCTCGCCCTTAGGCCAGCCCTTCCTCCCATGTGGCCCCAACCTGGCTCCCAGATCATCGTCAGACATCCTTTGCCCAACAAACTCTGGGAAAGTGAGTGATCCAGCCACCTAGGCCGCTGTGTGAGCCCCAAATGCAAGAGGCACATGGACAGCTCAACTCACCCTCAGATGGCCCCATCACTATCTTTGGGATGAAGGAAGTAAATCTGTTCAACAAAGCCTCCTTGCTCAACCCTCATATTATTTTTCGTTTTGTTTGTTTAAACATTTCTTCATATTCCTTTGCATGATGAACCCTCATACTTTTGAAGTAACCAGTGGGTTCAAGAGTTATGGAGAGGTTCTCATATATCTACTTTGATATTTCATTTAGGGGAAAAAAAGCCAAAATAAGAAAAATTTAAAAAAAAAAAAGACTAGATGAGTCTTTTTTTGACTCATCAATGACACAATGAGGCATTATCTGGTAATCTTCCAAATATCATAGCTTGGTATAATAACAGTTCCTTAAATATATTACACAAACATCATAAGCATATTGTTTTTTTGTACTCCAAATAACAAAAACATTTCACTTGAAAGCTAAAAAGGACAGATGTGATATTCTCTTTACACAATTTGGACTAATTTAATATGTTTGATAAAAGTTATCTATGAACTGTGGCTATCAAAAAAAGTTCACAGATAAATAATTCAGAGATGAATTCTGACTGACAAAATACTTCAGCGTCTGGGGACCGACAGAAATGGGGAGGAGGAAGCGAACACCTTTCCAGAATATGTTGATGACATATAATTTGCAAGGTAAAAGAAGATGATCCCCACTGTGACCAGAGTGGGCCTAGCTCAGAAGGCTGAAAGGGGGCAGCCAGCAATGGGTATGAACACTCATGCAGAGGCAGCAGGATCAGCAACGCAGAACAGGACACGTGCATCACCAACGGTGCTTCCAAAAACAGTACTTCCCCTTGCTCATGCAATGCACTCTGATATCTTTCTTTCTTTTGGTTTTCATGTTTTAAAAACTGCTGTTTGCAATTCACTAAACTGATCCATTTGAAGACAATGGATACAGCATACCCTGATCTATAGCCCAGGAGATTGCTAGAAAAGGGAAGGGAGTTGCTTTGGCATAAGTCTTTGTAAATGCTTCCCTAGGTAGTTTTGAGCTATCTTAAAGAATTTGTTCTAGAACCTTGCCAGGATTCAATGTTTCCCTCTTTTGAGGATTCAATGTTTCCCTCTTGAAAATTCTCCTGGGTCCGTTCTCATCTCTCATACCTGCACAAAGATGACTATAATTGCTTTCACTACTCTAGGACGTCTGCCATTCGGGCTTTGAACATCCGGTCCAGTTTCCGGCTTCGAGACCCTCTTTAAAGGGTTTAGGCTGGCCTTCCCATTTTGAAAAGAAAGATACAGACTGGAAGAAACTCTTCCTTTTCCTATCACCTGTTAATATCATCTATTCTTCCATAAACACTGGATGGTCTTCCTCATAAGAACAAAACTCCTTGTGGGTACCCCAGCTCACAGTGGCCTCTGGCTTTCCTGACCTTATCCTTGCAGGCCCATGTCACTCTCTGGCACCTGTTCTTGACTATGTATCCCATGCAATGTACCTAAAGGACACTAGACTCACAGTCCTAGCTTCCAGACCCCTACTGCCCACTATTACTCAACTGGGGGAGTCACCTTGGAAAACATATTTAATATCGCAATCTAATTTTCTCCACCTGCAAACTGAAAACACTACTTACTTTTGGGGTTTTCGTAAGAATTAATTTATGCATGAGAGTTCCCTTCTCTCGTCTGCCTGGACACATTCATTCAAGCTTCCTTTGCTTTCAAAACACCAGAGTGTTTCATTGTTGTCAAACTAAATGCAGAGTAGTGGCTGAGATTCTGTGCCATCTAACATGCTGTGGAAACCACAACGCCTCCAAACAGGTTTCGGCAGAGACTACTCTTTGCCTTCCTCAAATACACAAAGGATGGGAAGGCACGGGGCTCGGGAGGGTGGGGGGATTGCGGGGTGGGGCAGCGGGGAAAGGATGAAACCCCTATTTCCCTCTAATCAGTAAAATGACCTGCGAGCAGAGCAGGCTCCCCAGTTCAAATAAAATGAATACAACTGTCAAGCCAGGGATCATCTGAGAACCCTGCCCAATGCATGGGGTGCGCGCCCGGGGCCCGGAGCCAGCACATTTCCCCAGTCCAGGGGAGCTCTCTCAGTTGCAGGGCACCAAGGCAGGAGGAGGGCCGCGGCAAGGAAAGTTTTCTCACGGCGGGAAAGGGTTTGCCTCTGCCGCTGGGGCCCAGTGGAGAGGAGGAAGCCCACCCAAGCCCCGAGCGCCGCCGCTTCCAGGCTTTTCGGACGCCCAGCGGCGTCCACACGCACATCAGCGGGCTGCCGGGAAGGTTTTAAACTTGGTGCTCTCCGCGGGCTCCACACTTTCCTCTGGGCGTCCTCACATCACAGTTCTCCTCCTCGCACCCCATTCTCCAGCCCCTCCAAACTAAAGACTGCCCCCAAGCCCAAGCAAGCCCTACTGCCTTGACCAAGGCTGCACGCGCCCCGCACCCAGCGCCCGGGCTTTGCTCGGCCCTGGGCGCCCTGTCCCGCCCGTGGTTACCGCCTGGGTCGCCCCGGCCCGCAGGCTTGGCCCTGGTTCCGGCTCCTGGCTCCTCCAAGGTGCGCGAGCGCAGCAGCCGCCGCCGTCTCCCACGCCCAGGACCGGGCGAGTAGCTCCTGTCTCCGAGGTGCGGCGGAGACGCGCGCTCCCGACCCGCCGCGGAGGCTGCGCGGGGCGCTGGAGCCGGGGCTGCAGCGCGGGGGCCGCCTCACCCGCGCGAGGCCGCCTTGGCCAAGAGGAGGTGAGCTTTGCAGATCCCTTTCCTGCTCGCTTTGCCTCTCCGAGTCCGGGTCAGAGCCTGAGTCAGAGAATTCTTTGCTATCCCGGGCACTACAGTGGGTCTCTCGGGTAAACTTTGGGTAACAGGAGGAGCTCATTAGCTGAGCGAGAGGGAGTGGGGTAGCATGAATCGAGATTTATGAAAAATCGGCAGCATTAAGTTCAAGTTCAATAAGGTCAGAGCCCCCCATAATGTGCTACTTAAATTACTACCTCGATTTTAGTTTCTCTTCCTGCCCACTGGTCCAGGTGTCAAAGGGCAGTCAAACGTTCAAACGGGGTCCCAAAGGGCTAGCACTGGGCCGGGAGTAGTTTCAGCATAGCACGGCTGGCTCATCTCTTTCTCCCTTGAGTCCATATTGTATGCCAGGCATTGATCTGGGAATACGGATGCTTGGCGCTTGCGTTCTACGAAAGAGACAGGCATAAACATAACAAATAACTAAAATACATAGTATGTGAGATAGTGATGAAGTGCGGTGGACAAAAAAGAAGGGAGGAACTGGGATAATGTTTGGAGGTAGGGGGTGCATTTTAAATGGAATGGTCAAAGATGGCCTCACAGCGGAGTAAAGATCTAAAAGAGATGAGACAGAAAGAAGTATCTGGAGAGAAAGCACTTGCTGTGTGGCAGGCACTGAGATGTTCTTTACTGCACTAGTCATTTCTTTTACTACTCTCCATATGCCATATTAGGCAGGTATTACCACCATTTCCATTTTACTGATGAGAAACTGTAACTTAGGAAGGCTAAAAGAACTGCCCAAGGTCATATGCTAGTCAATAGAGGAGCTTGCCTTCAAGGTCAGGAAGCCTGGTGCCCCAGAACCATAGTTTAACCACCATTATACAGTAGCAGGGGAAACGCAGCACCCATGCAGGCTGGTGGCAGTGTGATAAACTCAACCTGGTGGTGCCAGAAAACGATTCCTGGAAATGACATCTCATCACTGATTGGTTTTTTTTTTTTTTTTTTTAAAAAAAGCTCAGTTTCATTACCACGTGTAAAACGAAATATTTTGAACACATCTTTTTTTTTTTTTTTTCTTTAAGCTCTGGGATACGTGTGCAGAACGTGCAGATTTGTTACATAGGTATACATGTGCCAAGGTCGTTTGCTGCTTTTATCAACTCGTCATCTAGGTTTTAAGCCCTGCTTGCATTAGGTATTTGTCCTAATGCTCTTCCTCCCCTTGACTCCCACCCCCCAGCAGGCCTGGGTGTGTGATATTCCCCTCCCTGTGTCCACATGTTCTCATTGTTCAAATCCCACTTATGAGTGAGAACATGCTCATTTGGTTTTCTGTTCCTGTGTTAGTTTGCTGAGAATGATGGTTTCCAGCTTCATCCATGTCCCTGCAAAGGACATGAACTCATTCTTTTTTATGGCTGCATAGTATTCTATGGTGTATATGTGCCACATTTTCTTTATCCAGTCTATCGTTGATGGGCATTTGGAGTGAACAGGCAACCTGCAGAATGGGAGAAAATGTTTGCAATTTATCCATCTGACAAAGATCTAATATCCAGAATCTATAAGGAACTTAAACAAATTTACAAGAAGGAAACAACCCCATCAAAAAGTAGGTGGAGGATATGAACAGATACTTCTCAAAAGAAGACATTTATGTAGCCAACAAACATATGGAAAAAAGCTCATCACCACTGCTCATTAGAGAAAACCATCTTTACAGCATGTGTGTATATCTTCTGCCTCATTCACAAGCAGTTTGATTCTCAATAACATAATTTGACAATCTGTGATAAGATTTGTTAGTCATTCCCCAAGTGTCCACACCAGTTTCAGTTGCACATTCCTGTTCACAGGGATGTGATTCCTCACCCCTGCTGTAGAGCCTCTGCCAAGTGTCTTCAGGGCATCGAGAGACAGAGTGACAGAACTGCTGCTTCTAAGGGGCTACGGCATGAACAGGCCAGTTTCTGCCTTAGCTGTTGGCATCAGGTGGCCTTGTTCTGGGCAGAGTGTCAATGCCTCCAGACAGAAAACCAGGGCACATTGTACTTTGTGAAAAAGGCAGGTCACTAACCCTTAGTTTCAGAAGATGAAACTGCAGCATCTGGTGAAACAACGACAATAATAGGATGGCGGAGCCCACATTTCTCTCCTAGGTATTTCCACCTCCTCACGGTTGCATTCGTTCCCATCTTCCTTCCTCCACTGTCAGCAAAAATCTTTTGACCTTTCCTTCAGGGTTCATTTCAAACACCACTTCTCCCAGAAAGCCTTCCTCATTGTCTCAGCTACAAACGAACTCTTAATCTAAAATCTGATACCTCTCTTATGGCACCTGACACTTTCTACTTTATTTTAAAATTTAGCCTATACTGTATTCCTTAACTTCTCCATAGGCCAAATATTAATTTACATTTCATTTCTCCACAGGTCCTAGCATAATGTCTTCTACCCAGTAGACATTCAGTGAGTACATTTTTACTGTTGTTAATAAATTAATCTGCAAGAATACAGCTTCATTGTCTTTTTTGTCTTTTCATTCCAAGATAACTCACAGAAATTTAGTGACAGGACTGAGTTATATGTAGCTATAGCTGTTGTTCATCAATATAAGTTGACAATGGTTTGTCTTGAGATAAATTCCATTTGCCCTATTTTGAGATTAGAAAATGGAGGCTTTAGAGTAATTTTCCTTAGGTCACAATACTAGTCTTCAAGAGAGCCAAGATTTAAACCCAGCACTGTTTGGCTCCAAAATGAGCTCACCACAAGCTCATACTTCTCTTCTTTCAGTTGTTCATTCAGGAATGCATTCATTTGATCTTTCAACAGATATTTGCAAACATTGACTGTGCTCAGCTCTGTCCTAGATACCAGGAAAATAGCAATGATTAAAACACAGTCCTTGTCCTCAAAATGCTCACAATCGTGTAGAAAGGACAATGGTAAGGAAATAATAAAAACTTAGTATTATAAATCTTTTAGACTGATGGAGGTCCTTGGGGAGCACTTGGTTTAACTTAGGTTGTGGGAAGTAGGAGATGACAATAAGGATTCTCTAAGAAGATAGAATGTAATTTTAATTTTGAAGTTTGTTACAATGATAATGAAGAAAAGCATATGGTAGACAGAGGAAAGAGCACCTGCAAAAACACAAGCATGGAAGGATACAATGCATTCTGAGAATGGGTATGCCGATCCAAGAGGGCTGCAGCATGGTGAGAGCAGAGTTGAAATGAGGCTGGAAAGGTAAGCAGGGCCAAATCACAAGAGGTGCACAGAGTAGCTTTATGAAGTTCATCACTCCCTTAATATGTATAAAAATCATGGCTGTCTATGTATGTCAACTTTCCAGGCTAGAGGTTATCTAACTTTAGTCAGATTCTCAAAGAGGCTGAATGACCCAGGGCTAGGAAGTAGGGAAGTCACTTTCCTTTCCCACAGCCTTCCGTAGGTCCATGGACTACAGGAAATCCCAGGGAATTGCAACATCAACCAGGATATGCTGGATACCTGGATTGGGGTGGGTGCAAGACTTGCCCCTGCCAAATCACCTCCAAACATGCAGTGGCACTGACATCCCTGGGCAAGGATGGCTGGGCCCTGGTCCTCCCAGCACCTGCACCCCTGTGCCCTTCTAAGTGTGGAAGGAAGGGATTGCTAGGTGGCCAGAAGACCAAGAGGCAGGGAGGCACCTAAGAGTGTGTCCTGGGAAGGTGGCAGAAAGCAGGACCACAGAGAGCCACGACTCTAAGCCCTAAGTGCATGCTTCATTGCCTCATCTGACTTCAATTGCTGCGATGGGCTGAATGGTGTCCCCCAAAATTCCTGTATCCTAAGCCTTGGTACTTCAGAATGTGACTGTATTTGGCAATCGGGCCTTTAAAAAGGTGATTAGGTTCAGTGAGATCATATGGGTGGGCCCTAATCTAATCTGACTGATGTTATAAGAAGGGCCTAGAACACACAGAGAGACATCAAGGGGCATATGGCGACAGAAGGACACCAATGTGAAGAGGCAGCATAGGGGTGGCTATCTGCAAGGCAGGGAGAGAGGCCTAGAACAGAGCCCTTCCTGATGGCCCTCAGAGGAAGCCTACCCTGCTGGCACCTTGCTTTTGGCCTTCATTTCCAGAATTGTGAGAAAATAAATTTCTATTGGTTAAGCCACCCAGTCTGTGGTACATGGTTATGGCAGCCTGAGCAGACTGATAGACTTATAGGATACCAATTCGAATTTCAAAGATAACGTTTTTAAGAATTCCAAGATGGTGACCACAGAGCATTAAATCCCCAGGGAGGGGCCCTTCTGAGCATGGTGTCCTGTGCCACTGCACCAGTCACATACCCATGAAGGTAGGCCTTGGGAATTGGGAAATGGAGATCTGAAGACAACTTGGGGTTCATCAGTGAGGTGGTGTGATTAAAGATGGGAGATGGGTGAGATTGCTTCTTGGAAACATAAAGTGAGAAGAGAAGATGGCTGATGTCAGAAAGAGCAACTAGGGACATAGAGGTGAAGAAGAGAAGGTGGAACCCAGTGGAGAAATGGGTAATAATGTCTAAGGCCCAAGGACATGTAATTAAGAACCAAACCCCGTGGACCCTAGCATGGAGGTCATGTGGTAGGCATTGGGGCCGGGTTGCTGCTGGTTAAAGAGTAGATAGTGCAATTACAGGCTACTCTTCTAAGCAGGCTTGGGAGGAAGGAGGAGAAGGGGGCTGCTGAGGGCCCTCGTGCAGATTTATGGGAGGCAGGAGGTCAGGAGGCCTAATATCCAGCCCATGCCCAGTCGCCAAAGCTAAATCAGCCTGCTGGAAGGGCCAGTGGAAGGCCTTCTAACCAAGACTCCAAATGGCCTAGGCTTGAATAACAAAGGTGTAGCTGTAGCTTTTCTTATGTATGTGTGTGTGTGTGTGTGTGTGTGTGTGTGTGTGTATTTATCTGAATCATCTCCCTAGTTCCAGGAGAGAAGCAACTGTTCTGCCTCCATGCAGCCCCCAGAACAGTGGCACATAGTAGACACAGGAAACAAACGTTGAATAAACCAATGGGATGCAGAGTCAAGGGAAAGGTTGTGCTTGCTTTGTTTTGTCTTTATTCATTTGTTTCAGATGAGAGACATAAACATGTTTCTAGATTGAGAACAAGGACCCTAAAGGAAGAGAGAAGTTGAAGATAAGAGTTGAGAAACGAAATAATTGATGAAATAAGATAATAAAGAGTAAGAGAATAAATCAAGAGAATTTCTGGAGGGGGAAAATAACCTGAATTATCCTTCAGGAAATTTAATCATTTAGTCACTCAATGATGAGTATCTTGCATTGTCCTGAGCCCTTCTGGGGTCGGGGTACTGAAGGGTTGGAGGGTCAGGGTGGATACAAAAGAAAACGTAAGATATATTCCCTTCCATTTGTTCCAGGTGACACCATCTAGTTAAGAAGTATTTTATGGAAAAAATACATAGCAATGAAACACAACAAGAATATTCCCAGAAGTCTGAGTAATAAAGAAAGAGTTGAAAACAGAGTGAACTGAGAAAATGCCCGGAGGCATTACAGCAGAGGTGGAGAGGAGATAGGGAAAAGGAAATAGAGAGAAAATAAGGGAACATGAGCTCTGGCATGGTCTCTTGGCAATTGGCCGTCTGGCAGCTCTCAGCATCAGGAAAACAGGGGCTCAGTGTTGACTCAAGACCTGGGAAACTTCATGTATTTTCCAATTGATTAGGACCAATGCCAGCAGTCAGGCTCAGCAGGAAGCAGTAAAATCAGGATTTGTCTTACAGAAGGACACATCCCTGATAGTTAATGTGTCTGGGCATGGAAAACCTGGCTTTTTTTATAATGAGTCCAACAACGAGGCAGGACCAACTGAAGAAACTGATGAGAAAGAAAAATTGACATTGTTTTCAGATGTTAAAGTACATACTATGACACAGTTACCTCTCTAACTTGATTGTTTCCTTTAGAGACTAGGATAGTCTATCATCCAGTCAAATCAAAGGCAAAACCACACACACACACTGGAACCCAGGAATTCTACTAGCTAAAGCCATCCCAGGGAGCAGCAAGTACAACTCATATCAAGGATACAGTTTCCTCCTTTTCCTCAATTAAGTTTCAGAAAATAAAAAAGAGTGAGTGTTCAGAAACCTAGAGGCTTCCAAGATGTGAGGAGGGCATGCTGCAGATGGTCATGTTCTCATTATGAATTGCTCCCATCTCATTAATGGCAATAATTATCTGCCCATTTCTTTCTTAGGTGATTTGAGGGTTTATTGTATATTATAAACTTTCTTACTCTTTGGCATAAATTGGATTTCATTTGCTTTGTCTTGCTTTTATACAGTTGTTCTTTTCAAATTAGCACAATTATTCATGAATATATGTGCACTGCTTTTACTTGCCAATCATTCCTTTTTATTCCAGGAAACACATGTCAGGGCACCGCACACCCCTGCAGGTGCATACATACAGGACCTCAGCCCCTACCTCCTGGTAATATTCATTTTTTCTTTCCTTTCCAATGTTTAATCATTTACTCAAAGCTTCCCTCTTGCTGCTAATCCTATTGTTTTGTTCCTCCAGTAGAACCGCACAGACTTCCACCCACATAACGTGGCACTAGGCAGACAAAACATCTGATATATTTTAGTTCATGCTTGGCATTCAATCAAGAAGACAAAGCTGTGAGCCATGCTGAAATGCCAGCTAAAATTCATTTTGCACTACCAGAGAGAGAGAGAGAGAGAGAGAGATGGCGCACCGAGGAGAAACTGTAGCCTCATGGCAATCACGTGTAACCCTAGGCTCTAACACTAGCAAATTTCTTCCCCTCAAAATTGAATTGGTGCATTTTGAAGTGAAAGCCTGATGGCTTCTTGTTTACTATCACACAATAACGAGGAAGATTTGGTTTATTGGCGCGGAGCTCAGCCACTCTCACAGAGCAAATGGAAAAGAGAGACTAGCTTGTTCTGGTGCCTCGCTCCTTGTTATTCCTTCAATTGTGTCACAGCCAGTATAAGGCACGACGGAATTATTCCGAAATAGAGAAACACGTTGAGCCTAGACATTGGCTGTTACAGCAGTGTGGGTGGAGTCCACACATACTCATGCCCCCTCTCTTTCCCACATGCCTGCGCACCTGTCTATGCAGTGAGGGGAAGATGAGGTCTTGCAGCCCTGGGTGATTTCGTCTGCCCATGAGGGTCACTTTTCTCTTCTTGGTTCTTTTACCTCAAAGATATTCTGTGATCACTATGTGCTGAAAGCATTCAGCATTCTTCTGCCTCTGCTCAAATTATCTTTAATACTATTCTTAACATTTCTGGTCCCACCAAAATTCATGCCCATTTTGTAGAAACTGACCCAATGTGAAGAAGATGAATAATAAAAAGAAGGAGGGGTGTGTGTGTGTGTGCACATGCACGCATGTGCATGTGCGTGTGTGTGTGTATCTGGGTATGTGTATCTGTGTACAAAATCTCAGAAAGAAATGTTGAAATAAATATGAAATATTTAAATTTTTTATTATTTTAAAGGTAATATCAGCACTTTTTGGAAAATGTAATAGAAGATGAAATCATCTATAACTTCACTACCGTAAAACCACAAATGATAGCTTTTTGTGCTTTTATTTATTTTTAAATTTTTTTATTTTTAATTTTTATGGATACATAATAGTTGTAAATATTTATGGGGTACATGTGATATTTGGTACCAGTGTGTCAAAATGTAATAATCAAAGCAGGGTAATTGGAATATCCATCACCTAAAACATTTAACATTTCTTTGTGTTAGGAATATTCTAGTTCTACTCTTTAGTTATTTTGAAATATACAATAAGCTATTGTAAACTACAGCTGCCCTGTTGGGTTATTGAGCACTAGATCTTATTATTATTATTATTTTTAATCTAACTGTATTTTTGTGCCCATTAACCAATTCCTCTTCATCCTCTCTCCCCACTACCCTTCCCAGTGTCTGGTAACCATCATTTTGCTTTCTATCTCCATGAGTTCAATTTTTTTTAGCTCCTATATATAAGTGAGAGAATGAGGTATTTGTCTTTCTGTGTCAGGCTTATTTTACTTAACATATTGCATTTACTTTAGACTGTTGTAAAACATAGCTGTTTACATAGTAACCGTATGGTGAATTAGTCCATTCTTAAACTGCTATAAAGACATACCTGAGGCTGGGTAATCTGTAAAGAAAAGAGTTTTAATTGGCTCATGGTTCTGTACAGGCTTCTGCTTCTGGGGAAGCCTCAGGAAATTTACAATCATGGTGGAAGGTGAAAAGGAAGCAACCACATCTTCATATGGCCATCAGGAGAGAGAGAGAGAAGGGGCGGGGTACTGCATACTTTCAAACAACCAGATCTTGTGAGAACTCTATCACAAGAAAGTCAAGGGGGAAATTCACCCCTATGATTCAATTGCCTCCCACCTCCCACTGGTAATTACAGTTTAACATGAAATTTGGGTGGGGACACAGAGCCAAATCATATCATATGGTACCTTTAAATGAGTATATTGATTTTCCCACATAATTCCATTATATTGTAGGCATTTTCTATGTTATATAATTATATTATAAGCATCGACTCTTTTTTGAGAGGGGGGTCTTGCTATATGACCTAAGTTGACCTTAAATTCCTGGGTGCAAGTGATCCTCCCACCTCAGCCTCCTGAGTAGCCAGTACTACAGGCAGGCACCACTGCACCTAAATCCAAACATCAAGTGTTAATGGCTGAGTAGACACCATAATTTATGTAACTATCTCATTATTAGTAGACATTTAGGTGGACTCCAGATTATTTTCTACTACAACTATTGCTGCAATGATATTTATATTTATCTTATATAAAGGCAGATATGATAAAACACACAGCTATATGACAGATATTACAAAATACAGTTATTCTCTCTGTACCTTAATATTCATTTCACATTTGCAGAAATTTTTCAGATGTCTACCACAGGTGGGTCCAGCAATATCTAGCTTTGCAAACAAGGGCCCCCTGTGGGTAATAGCAGACATATACCAATAAAAGTTTTTGTTTAAAAACCCTAAATTTCTCCTTATCTTATTATCAAGAAATGTAATTATTAAATGTCTTACGTTTATAAGTGAGAAATCATCCATTTAGCCTGGACATGATAAACCTGAGGGCAGGGAGAGGTGATAACTGTCTCCAAATGTCTGAAGGCCCAGAAGCTGAGGGAGACTTGCTTTGTGGCCTCAGGTGGAGGCAGGTTTCAGCTGAGTGAGGGGAACTTCTGCCAGCTGGCCCAGAGAGTTCCCCCTTGGTGGCTATGATCTGGAACACGCTGGATAAGCACCTGACAAGGACAGAGTCAAGGCGTTCATCAACCTGCAAGCCTGGATTATGTACTCATTAAGATCCCTTCCAGCCCTGAGAAAAACAGTGACTCTAGAAATTATATAAAATGAATGTTCTCTGGCCGGGCATGGTGGCTCATGCCTGTAATGCAAGCACTTTGGGAGGCTGAGGCAGGTGGATCACCTGAGTTCGGGACCAGCCTGACCAACATGGAGAAACCCCATCTCTACGAAAAATACAATTAGCCAGGCTTGGTGGTGCATGGCTGTAATCCCAACTACTCGGGAGGCCGAGGCAGGAGAATCACTTGAACCCAGGAGGCAGAGGTTGCGGTGAGCCAAGATCGCGCCATTGCACTCCAGCCTGGGCAACAAGAGCAAAACTCCATCTCAGAAAAAAAAAAAAAAAATTAGTGTTCTCCTTTTGTAAAATAGAATATAATTGATTACCATAATCTTGAATAGTTTAAAGTGAAAAGGTGAGTTCCTTTATTATGATGTGCATTCATTCAGTAAATTTGTATTGTGAATTCATTGTGATTCAGGCATTGTTTTAGATGCTAGGGCTCCAACAGTGAACAGACAAAATTCTATGCCTCTTTAGAGCTTACAAATGCCTACCACAGTTTTCAAAATGTTCCACATGTTTTCTTATTTGACCCCATGATGATTGCCTGAGGTTTGTAGAGCAGCTATTTTCCCTGCTATGAATGAAGAAACTAAGGCTTAGAAAGGTTCAGTGACCTCCCCAGGAGCACACAGAGAATTGTGGAGGAAGAATGAAAACTCATCCCATCTGGGCTGAGGCTGGAGGATCACTTGGGCTCAAGAGTTCAAGATCAGCCTGGACAACATAGTAAGATCTTGACTCCAAAAAATTTAAAAATTAGCAGGGCATGGTGGCACACACCTGTAGTCCCAGCTACTCCAGAGGATGAGGTAGGAGGACTGTTTGAGCCCAGGAATTCGAGGCTGCAGTGAGCTGTGATTGCTCCACGTACTCCAGCCTGGGCAACAGAGCAAGACTGTGTCTCAAAAACAAATAAATAAATAAATATGAAAACTCAGCCCTGGTCACTGCTGTTCTGGTGCTCTGCACCTGCCACGTTACCTCACCTGGGGTCCCCGCATATGGAGAGGAGCTCATATTCCTGCAGTCCCACCTCAGACTTCTGGAGTGGACAACATATCCTGAGTTTCCTAAAAATTACCACATATTTTATGTTACAAAGAGACGAAGCCGCAGAAGGAAGCAGTACTCTTTACAAGCCTAATATATTTTAATTTTTAAGCCATGAAGTTCTCCAAAGGCTGACATTACCTCTTACTCAGTTTTGAAAACCTCATGTCTGGGGCACATAACACATGCTTTATCAGTGTTTATTAATGGATAACCACAACTCACAAAAAACAAACACTATTCTTAGATTGTGTTTTTAAAGTATGTTGTTCTTGTGAAGTTACAGTACCTTAGAAATGGGAAGTTCTGGTGCTTCATACAATGTCCAAGAAACTGAAAGAGTAAGGTACAGATCTGTGTATTGATAACAGAAATGCTTGGCAAAATGTGTAGGACTGGCAGAGCGCGGTGACTCACACCTATAATCCCAGAACTTTGGGAGGCTGAGGTGGGAGAATCGCTGGAGGCCAGGAGTTCGAGCCCAGCCTGAATAACACAGCAAGACCCTGTCTCTACCAAACAAACAAACAAAAAAAAATTTTTTAATTAGCCGAACCTGGGGGCACAGACCTCTAGTCCCAGCTACTTAAGAGGCTGAGGTGGGAGGATTGTTTGAGCCCAGGAGTTCAAGGCTGCAGTGAGCCATGATTGTGCCACTACACTTCAGCCTAGGTGACAGAGTGACACCTCATCTTTAAAATAAAAATAATAAAAATGTGTAGGACTGATGTCTTAGGGAAATAAGAATCTGGTTTAATCTATATTTTAAAGCATCACTTATTTTGAGAGCTGCATGATTATTTGAGTGCACTTCAGTATGTTCTGCTTAATTAAATTCTGGCCTTTACTTTACCAAGTTCTCCATTACAATCACTGGATTGTATTTACCCAGAAGTAAAGTAATCGTGTGACATCGTAGATGTCCTCTGCAGTTGGAAATTGAGAAAGATAAACATATCTTTCTATGGCAGGTTTCTAGCAGGTTTCCCTCTATTTAAAGGGAAAAGTTAATGAAAAAATGGCTGCATAATCCCTTCTCATGGTCTCATTAATTGAGGACAAAGTCATGTTAAACCTAAAGTAGAAGGGGGATATATCTATACATATACATACATATGTATTGTTTTAGTCCATTTGCGGCTGTAAGAAAATACGATAAACTGGATGGCTTATAAACAATAAAAATCTGTTTCTCATGGTTCTATAGGCTGTGAAGTCTAAGACCAAGGTGCGGGGAGAATCAGTGTCTGATGAGGGCCTGCTTCCTGGTTCGTAAGATGGCAGCTTCTCGCTGTGTCCTCACACGGTGGAAGGGATGAATGAACTCCCTTGGGCTCATTGATTTCATTCTTGAGGGCTCTACCTTTAGAACCTATTCACCCCCAAAAGGCTTCTCCTCTTAACACCATCACCGAAGGGGTTAGGATCTCAACATATGAATGTTGGGAGGACATAAACATTCGGACCATAGCACATATATAACATAAATGTATTTACAAATATACGTGATACGTTAATATATTATATGTAATTTATGAAGGAAGGATATTCAGTGGAAGAGAAAGAGCATCAGGTGAAAATGATTTAAAACACACATCTACCTAAGTAGATGGGAATATTTGGAAAAGCTAATTACTGAAGATAGGTCTAAACTCATGGGCGTCTGTGCTCTGGAAAAACAATTGCTCACCATTGTTCACTTCTGAAAAATAAATTTAAAAAACCAATTAATGGAATGAAGCTCTTTGGCAAGATCAATGTACTTATGGAGAGGCAGTACAAGAGGTAGTGAGAGCACAGGATAAGAGTCAAAGAGGTCTTCATTGGAATCTCTGTTCTGCCACTAACTTGTTCTGTGCCTCAGTTTTTTCATCTGTAAAGTAGAGATAAACATGGCCTCCAGGTTTTTTGCAATGATGAAATGAAATCACATACATGGAGAGCTTGGGACGGTGTCTGTCCTGGAGTAAATACTCGCCACAGGGCAGCAGCTGTTATTCTTGGTTATGCATGATGTGAACAACAATCGCATGGCCACAGTTTCCATCTTGTGGTGAAAAAAATGTTCCAATCTGGACTTTTGAGTTTGAGTCCAAAAGTAAATAATTTTGGTACTCTGGGCAAGTCAGTGAATCTGTTTATGCTCTTTTTTTGTGACAAAGCATCAGTTATCCAATCCTCACAAGTAATTTTGCTTCAATTCCAGGGTCACATAAAAAGTGGTATCCCATGGCAAATGTTTTCCTATGTAGGAAACCTGCACATCCTGCACATGTACCCAGGAACATAATAAAATAAAATCATATATATATATTTTTTAAGACAGAGTTTCAATCTTGTCACCCAGGCTGGAGTGCAATGGCACCATCTCGGCTCACTGCAACGTCTGCCTCCCAGGTTCAAGTGATTCTCCTGCCTCAGCCTCCCGAAGTAGCTGGGATTATGCCCGCCACCATGGCCAGCTAATTTTTTTGTATTTTTAGTAGAGATGGGGTTTCACCATGTTGGCCAGGCTGGTCTTGATCTCCTGACCTCAGGTGATCCACCCGCCTGGGCCTCCCAAAGTGTTGAGATTACAGGCGTGAGCCACGGTGCCCGGCCATAATTTTTTTTTTTTTTTAAGTGGTATCAAGAATGGCCCACCTCAAATGGGATGTGAATGAGTTTGGCCTCAATTAGGCTTTACATGAAACTAAAATATCTCCCAAGAGACGCTGCAGCTGCTGTCTGTGGTTCATGTGTCGCCAGGGTTGTTTTTCTCTGGGCCTGAGAGCATTTGCTGGAGCTGGGCTGCTTCCTTTTCACAAGAAGCTGTGGCTGCGTGGGTAACTCGAGCTCCTTTTTTTTTTTTTTTTTTTTAAAGAAATTCAAGCAAAACCTAATGAGGACAATAAATCTCTGGGCAGAAGCATTCCCAACTTAGAAAAGAAGTTGTTCACTGTCTGCGGTTTTGGTAGATCTTACAACATGGCTCTGCTTTCCTTTGATGAGAATGGACTCGGCAATATTTGCTTTAAACATGCATTCCCTAGAGCAATTCTCCGGCCCCTCACCCCACCGCCTCGCCCCCCACCCCACCGCCTCGCCCCCCTCCCCACCGCCTCGCCCCCCTCCCCACCGCCTCGCCCCCCTCCCCACCGCCTCGCCCCCCTCCCCACCGCCTCGCCCCGCAAAGCTTTTCAGGTGAGCAGCTGCTTTATCTTCGGGAACGACACGATTAAGCAGGAGGTCTACAGCACATGCTCCCCTTTAAGAAGGCAGAGAATCCCCGTGCCGGCCGGAAAGAAATAAAAAAAATCAGTGACCTTCTCTAATCTCCTTGTAATGATGATTCTCCTGCCAAGTAAAGTGATGAAATTGCTAGGGGAAGAATCCTGTAAGGAGAGATTTAGTCATGTATACCAGATCGCCTAGGATTGCTTCTGGCAAACAAATCTGGCATCTGTAAATTTCTGGGGCGTGGCTCCTTGTCACAATTAAGTAAGCTATATAACTAGCTGAGTATAAAATGGAGAGGTTTCAAGACTGAAATGGCTCTCCTTTGTATAAGTAATTTGACCTATATACATCCCTTTGATACCTCATGTGTTCTCCTGAGCCACAGTGGAACCAAAACTTCAAGAAAGGGCCTGGACACCTGCACTGAAAGTCCCACTCTGGTCCCTGCTCAGCCTATGCTTCTTAATTTCCTTGTCTCCTGGAAATTAGTAGTAAAGCTTGTCACTAGGGAAGACTTCTGATTCATGTGAGTCAGATTTGGCATTCCCACCTGGTGACCAGTCAGAAGTCTGGTGGAGGAAGAGGGAGAGGTGTGTTCAAGTCAAGCAGCAGGCACCAAGTTGGGAGCCAAACTTCCTGCCTTCTTGAAGACAGGTGCCCCTTTTAAATCTCCTTTGAGGTTTGCCTGCCATATGTAAGGACTTGGGACTTGGTCCTCAAAGAAAAATTAGTCTAGATGAGTATTAAGGGATACTTAATAAGGATAAAGAGATAGAATTCAGAACCTCAAGTGGTGATGTCATTCTAATTGGGCAGATTTCTCTCAAATTCAAAATAAAGCGGTTTCATTAAATATTGATCTTTGAATTTCCTCTAAGAACATAGCTAAGCCTATGTCTTTAGAGCAGGAATGGCTATACCAAACATTGTCAAATCTTGCCAGATAGATGGAACGTAAAAGTAGTTAATCAAGCAAGGCAGCCACGCAAAGCAGGAATGCTGATTTTTTTCCAGATGGGATGTGGATCAGTGGGTTTCTGGGCATACACACATTTTTCCATTCTATATCCAGCTCTGCCTCTTAATAATCTCACCGTTTGGTCTATAAAGTCTACCTTTGTCCTCAGACTTATCATTTTGATTTTTCTACCCATTTCCTCTTATTTTATTTTAATTTCCTTTGGGCTCAACCTTGGTAAGATCCCTGCTTGATCAGAAAAAACAGTTCGCAAGACACTTCCTCATGATGGAGGAAGAATCAGCTTTATTTTTTCCTCTTTTGAGTATTCTGCTGTACAACTCAAATGAATCAGTAAACAGCATGTTGCCTGATTAAATTCAGAAGATGAAAGTGCATGTGGTTGCTGTAGTCACCAGTAACAGTTATTTGTGGAGTGGGGATGAGAAACTGAATGCACCGTCAGTTCCCTCGCAGGACCAGGTGAAGTCATTTAACTCATAAATCAGACAAATCAAGCCATTCATGTCTTTAGATGGCAATTAAATTGTTTGAAAACCAGTTCTTCCTTCCAGTTTCTGAGGCAAACTCAACTCATAGTGCTGATTAGAGAACAGAGTTTCTGCCAAACTCTAATGGATGTTCCACCAGATTTTGGAAGCAGAATAAAAACAAGTTATCAAAGAGCTATCGACTGTGGGCTACATTTCAGATGTCTCATCGGGCAGGAGAGGTTTAATTCTACACCAGATGCAAGGTTTATATCAATAACTCATGCTTCCTTAAATCTCAGGTAGAGGTCGTGGATTTCTGCATACTCTAAAGACATAAAATATAGAATATTTGCTACAGGATGAGAGATGCTAATATACACAGTAACATTCTTATCTTCTTTCCCCAAAAGACAATTATTTGTTTATATTTAACATACATTTATATGGCATTTATTATTTGCCATGCATGGTAGGAGTATCTTGTAAAGATTAACTCATTTCATCCCCATAACAACCATATGATTAGGTAGGTACTATTAATATCTTTATCTCCATTTTGCTGATGAGGAAACAGGTTTAGAGAGCTCTAATAACTTGCTCAAGGTCACCCAGCCTGCCTGATTAAAACCTAGAGTCTGCTCCAGAATCCATGCTCTTATCCACCTGGTTATGCTGCCTTATTAAATATTTTAATCACAAAATTTTAAAGTATTTAATTCAAGATGGTGGACAAAGTAGGCACCTGCTGCTTTGATTCAACCATCTTGCTAAGGCCTGGAAAGTTCCTTCCTGTCCCAGTTTTGCTCTCATCAATTGGGTCTGAATGGAGGGTTCCACCTGTTTCTCCATTCCCTGTTATATTCCCAGGCTCCCAAATTATTGTTGCCCATTGGTTGCCAAATAACCCTCTCAAGATCATGTATTCATTCACTCCATAGACTCCTTCCATGTGCCAAGTCTGTCCTTGGCATGGAGAATATCTTCTAGATGATTGCAAATATAATAAAAATCAGACTAGAAAACCCTGACATTGATGTTAATACAGAATATCTCAGACAGATCAAAGAACAGTGAGTGATTCATCCCTGTTTTAGTGAGCACCAGTGCTAGACTATACGATAGAATGAATTAAAACAAACAGTATTAAGTGTCTTTATGGTTCTGGTTCTGTACTAAGTTCTGGGGCTATATCAGTAAATAAGATAAACTCAGCCCCCGCTTCACAGAGCATACACACTTTGCAAAAGGCTACCATTTAAAAAGTAATTACAAGTGCAACAATAAATTATTCAAAATTATAAATTATATTTCTAGATTTGACTTTGTGAAATACTGAGATTCCCTGATGCAGCAGTTATATTCTCAGGAGCTCCTTATCCAGTCTGCCAATTCCTCCTTTTAGAACTTTTGTAATACACATATATTGGCCACTAAGTAATTGAATTGTAATTCAATCAGCATTGCTATTGCTGGGTGGCAGAGAGAGATTCAGCAGTTACATAGGTAGTATGTCATGGTGGGGTGCACTGGAGGATTCTCACTGGGGAAGAATTCTTTCCTCCAAAGATCCTAAAGAGACAAAGTTGGCAACATCCATAGCACCCTGGAGGGGAACCCTCCCTTGAAAATCAACTGACAAAGATTTAGTACATAAACTCTATAATTGGAGAAGATTTTTTTAAAAAAGGACAGTGTCTCAGTGACAAAGGCCTTGAGCAAAAGGCAGAAATTAATTCAGTACAGATTGTGAGGACAAGAGCCACAGAGACACATATGTGAATCCAGGCTGGTCTGTAACCAAGACAACTTCCTTTGTAATCATCCATTTAGTGAAGACGAAGTGGCAATAGGTACCAGGACCCAGCTTGCAGTCTTTGAAGTCTGTATTTCTAAAGGACTTACACATTCTTCTCAGGAAGAATGGACTATCATTTCTTTCTGTCATCTTCATACATTTCTAGGTACACATCTATCGGAATGAGCCAGCTAGGTAAGTAGACCCTTGAAGAGATGCTCACACCTTCTTTACCAGGGCTCTGCTCTCTGCACTTACCTTCATTCAGCCGCAAGGGGTGAGTGTTTTGGAGAGTCAACATTTCACCAAACATCTTTCTGTTGACTGTAAGCTCTGTTATTGCCTCTCAGAAGAACACCTGAGCTCCAACCAAAAGGGTCAATGCTACAGCCCTGAGTATTGCTTATGGTTATCATTTCCTTTTCATATTCTCCAAGCAGAGCCCCAATATTTTTTATAAGACAATCTATTTAATAACATTTACTGAAATATATCCAGTATGTACAGCAAATGAAGAATGTGCCAACCAGTGTGCTAAGGCCCTCTTATCCAAAGGATCTATCCCCATGGAAGATCTTGGTGTCCCAAAATGTGTCAAAGGAAGCTCTTGGCACTGCTACCGATGGATGACTACAAAGGCCTGTTTAACGAAAAAGTCTGTTTAAGGAAAAGCTGTAGGGGCCTCTGTGTTCAGTGACCCTGGCACACTTTCAGGATTCAATTAAACAAGTCGCAGGGCAGTGTGAGCCATTAGGGTTTGCTACTCTGGGGTAATAGCAGGAGATTAGAAAGGGAGGTCGGAAGGGAGATGTGAACAGTGTTCTGGGGTCATCATAAAGCAGCAGCCAGAGTTATGTGCCAAGACAACATTCTGAGATGCTGCCTTCAGGAAAGCAAAGTAAGGCTGGTCAAAACCAGTACTAAAGGGCAATGAAGTATGTGAAGAAAGCCCCAGGCTTCATGCTGATAGAGCTGACCAATTTACTTTCTAAATAGGCCAAGGTTTTCCGCCCCTAGAAAAATCAGTTGTCCATAACAAAATCTGATTAAATTATCAGTGTTTTGTGAGCAGTATGGGGATTTAGAATTACACATAGGTAAAATGTGTTGGTAAATGGGATGTGTTAAGAGACAAAAAGACCTTGAAAGAAAAAGCATTTGTGGGCTCAGAAATTGTTTTATGTCAGTCGGGCGCGGTGGCTCACGTCTGTAATCCCAGCACTTTAAGAGGCCTAGGTGGGCAGATCACCTGAGGTCAGGAGGTTGAGACCAGCCTGGCTAACATGGTGAAACCTCATCTCTACTAAAAACACAAGAATTAATCGGGCATGGTGGCAGGAGTCTGTAATCCCAGCTATTTGGGAGGCTGAGGCAGGAGAATCACTTGAACCTGGGAGGTGGAGGTTGCAGTGAGTCAAGATCGGGCCACTGCACTGCAGCCTGGGCAACAAGAGTGAAACTCCATCTCAAAAAAAAAAAAAAAAGAAAAAGAAAAAGAAATTATTTTATGTCATTCCCGTTTAAGAAGCAAGACTTAAAGAATATTTCCAAAAGAAAAGGAAGTAACAATAGAAGGGTTTTTTGTTCATTTTGTTTTTTATTCTTACTTTCATCCTTTTGCCAAGTCAAATTTTAAAGATTTTTATCAGAAAAATCATAACAAACTGAAGCAAATTCTGCCCACAATTCTAAATATATATATTTAGGTTCAAGTGACCCACCCCAGTCACTTAAGTAACTGGGACTACAGGCACATGACACTGTGCCCTGCTAAGTTTTATATTTTTTGTAGAGACAGGGTTTCATCATGTTGCCCAGACTGGTCTCAAACTCCTGAGCTCAAGTGATCCATCCTCCTCAGCCTCCCAAAGTGCCGGGATTACAGGCGTGAACCACCGCTCCCAGCCAGAGGAAGTATTTTTAAAATCCATTCTCACAGATGTATAAGGACTTTAATTTAACACTCAATCAATATTTCCTTTCCAACCCCAGTGGACACACAGATAAGGATTTGGGAAGGAAAAATCTAAAATCATGCAACTGATGACATAGGCTTTGAATAATTTAGGTCTTGGGATTTGGAAGATCAGATAGTTTACTTGGACTCCAACTAAACAATGTCCACGGCTCTCCCAGCATCTCACAATGTGATAGTTGCATTAGATTACACTTTATCTGTAACATGACACTTTTATATCCTAGCAGAAAAGTGCATTTCTGAGCTCATACTTGTTTTTACTAACCTGCCTATTCCTAAGCAGCCAGTGCATTACACCCAGAGCTCCATATGTCTCTTTAAATCTGAATGTGAGGCCCTTAGAACAACAACAACAACAACAAAATGAAAAAAATTTCAATAATGATTTTTGATGCTGTTATTCAAAGTAGTAGTATGTCTTTCGAAAAGAGCTACAAGGATATAAGGGAGTAGGGATTCACAAGGGAACACGTTATATAAATGATAAAAACTTGAAAAAACATTGTTGTAAAGCTCTTTGTCATGTAATTTTTGACTCCTGTCATTGCTGAGGATAACCTTGTTTGTTCTAAACCACACAACTTGCCATGCTGAGGTAATATAAATTATTTCCTTCTAAGCCAATTGGCAATTGTATTTAACCTGATAAATAGCAAGTGATTCTGAAGTCTGGGAAAATTCAAAGTTCACTGCCTTATTTCCCGATGCCCAGAAATACAAGTTCCCAGCTCTGTGGCTCTCCAAATGAACAAAGGAAAAGGGAATAACAATAGAAGTGTTTTTTGCTTGTTTCATTTTGTTTTGTTTTTTATTCTTATTTTCATTCTTTTGCCAGGTCAAATTTTAAAGACTTTGCCACAAAAATCACAACAGATTGAAGGAAATTCTGTCCACGGTTATAAGTGATTAAGAAAAAAACTCGTTTTTTTGTTTCTGAAGAGAACATGATATCAAAGTTTTGTGTATTTGTGCTCCCTCTCTAAGCCTAAGACTTGGGAAATATGAGTTTAGTGAGAAAATTTAGGACAACAGTAGAAAAAAACTCACCTCATTTCAAATAAGCCAGAAGCTGACTTAAACAGCTGGAGAAAGCCTGTTAACAAGGAAAGCATGACTTTTACCAAAGGAGTTACAAGCTCCCGTCTCTGAGCAAAACCAAAATCCAACCCAGAATGTCTTGCTGGAGTTGCCACCTAAATGTATTACTTTCTGCTTTTACTGGTGAATCTTCACTTGTATATTCATTTTACAGTCTTTTCTAACTGAAGTTGAAAGCATGATTGACGGCATGGTATGGCTCTAAGAGCATGAAGAAATGAGTGGTGCTGATACAGAGAAGAGGAAGAGATTACTTATAATTCTGACTTTTGAAGTCCTGTCTATCAGACTTCATAATTGCGATCAGTGCATTGATTTCCTACGGCTGCCATAACAAAGTCCGGCAAACTTGGTGGCTTAAAACAACAGAAATGTATTCTTTTACATTTCTGGAAGCTAGAAGTCCAAAATTAAATTGTCTCTCTGAGGGAGAGTCTGTTCCATGCCTGTCTCCAAACGTTCAGTGGTTGCCAGCAACCCTTGGCATCCTCTGGTTTGTAGATGCATCACTCTAGTATCTACCTTCCTTGTTACATGGTGTTCTTCGCTGTGTGTCTGTGTCTCTGTTCTCTATCCTTATAAGGATGTTACTCGTATTGGATAAGCAGTCTACCCTACCTCAGGGTAGACGAACTCAAGATTGTGTCACACAAGAAACCAAAATGGAGCAAGTGGCTTTTAAAAGAGACCCATCAGGACAGTGCCACTTGGCCTCATTAAAACATTGCATTTGAGTTGCTACACTTGAACAGTCTCTAGAAATCTATTTGAAGTCAACTTCTAGCATCCAGACTTACTATGTATGATAAGAGAGCAAAATTTAGGGTGTTGGAGTTTATGCAACTCAAGTATTGGATGCCCAAGTAGGGGATCCAATGCTGGATAACCACTTTGGAGGTTTTGTATATGACTCAAACTTGGACCACTCCCTGGGGAATTTCACAAGAAGATTGCTTGGAAGGTAGTTTTTTGGATTTCAAAATAGTAATAGGAGAATGGTCTTAACAGCATTTCCACTGAGAGTGGCTCTCTTTGGTATTGTTCCCATCATCCTGAAAGGGGTCCTGGCTAGGAGCACCTTACCTTAGACATTCATGTTAGAAGAATCCAACCTTTTAACTAAGCAAGTCAATCAGGCAGGTTTGAGAAAAAGACAGGGAAGAGAGAAATCATCCAGCTGTTGTGACTGACCCCTCCATTTTTACCTTCTGGAATTAAATATACTAAGCCCTTAATCTGTGAGTATTGTAAATGCCATGAAATCAACAACTACATAGCAATTGCTTTCACTTCTATAATTTTCCTCAATACTTGATAATGAAATGTTTTAAGCATACAGCAAAGTTGGAAGAATTTTAGAGTGACTATCACCTAGGTTCTGCCATTAACATTTCAGTATACTTGCTCTCTCTTATATCTATCCATTGATTCAACCATCTATTCACCTATCAACCCATCTTATTTTTACGTACTTCAAAGTAAATTACAGACATGAGTACACATCCCCCAAAATACATGGGTATCATTAACTGGAGATGTCTACAGCTTTTTAAGCTGTTGAGCAGATCACATAAACTATGAGATATCTGTAGAGAAATACCTGGCACCTCCATGAGGACACTTCCTTTCATGGTAGGTGTCGAGGTAACATATTCCTTTCCCAAGCATTTCAGTGAATAACTAAAATATGAGCTAAGTATGCTTATAAAGTTTATGTTAAGATTTTTTTTATAAAAGGCTATCAAGAATTCATTGAGTCATTTTTTCCATAAATGTCACTGCATCTTTCCCTGGGCATATATACAGGAACTTGGGTTGATATGACCTCAGAATTCAGGCCTCACATGTCCCCAGCTATCCTATAACCACACTGAATGTGTTGATGCAAGTTCTCTGCAAAGGCTACAATCTTACATCACTACAAGGACATCTTTCACATTGCTTTCATATATTACAATCCTCTTTCATATACAAGTTCTCAATAATAAAAATCCCATAAAGCATAAGCTTATTTTTTATTAATATTTGTCAAATCCTATCTTTCCATTAACAAGGATGACTTCTTGGCCAGGTGCAGTTGTTCACGCCTGTAATCCCAGCACTTTGGGAGGCCAAGGCGGAAGGATGATTTGAGCTCAGGAGTTCAAGACCAGCCTCAGCAACATAGAGAGACTGTCTCTACCAAAATTTTTTTAAAAATTAGCTAAGTGTGGTGTCACATGCCCATAGTATCAGCAACTCAGGAAGCTGAGATGGGAAGATCACTTGAGCCCAGGAGGGAGGCTGTGGTGAGCCGAAATCACATCACTGTACTCCAAACCTGGGCAATGGAGCAAGTTCCTGTCTAAAAAAAAAAAAGAAAAGAAAAGAAAAGAAAAAAGAAAGAAAGAAAAATAATCCTTCTTGTCCCATCCTTTTTTTTTTTTTTTTGAGACAGAGGAGTCTTGCTCTGTCACCTAGGCTGGAGCGCAGTGACACGATCTCGGCTCACTGCAACCTATGCCTCCCAGGTTCACGCCATTCTCCTGCCTCAGACTCCCGAGTAGCTGGGACTACAGGCGCCCGCCACCACGCCCGGCTAATTTTTTGTATTTTTAGTAGAGACGGGTGTCACCGTGTTAGTCAGGATGGTCTCGATCTCCTGACCTCTTGATCCGCCCACCTCGGCCTCCCAAAGTGCTGGGATTACAGGCGTGAGCCACCGTGCCTAGCCTGTTGTCCCATCTATTTTCATGTACTGCTGTGTGTTGCAGGGATTCCCTGCATAATAAAGCTCTGTTGTTACAGAAAAATACATAAGTGAAACATGACATTTCATTGATTACATGAAGAGAAATAACAAGGAGAGGAAGCTATTCATGGACTTAAAAAAATTCACAAGTAATTGTCACTCAAAATGAAGGCCAGGAAACAAAAATGCAAGAACTCACGGACGAGATGGCAAAGCAACAGAAAGAGATAAAAACTGGTGAGCTGGCAAAACCAGCAGAGTATTAGAAGAAAAAAAAATTTGTAAAAATAAGGCATAATTGGCCGGGCGCAGTGGCTCACGCCTGTAATCCCAGCACTTTGGGAGGCTGAAGCGGGAGGATCACCTGAGATAGGGAGTTCAAGACCAGCCTGACCAACATGGAGAAGCCCCCTCTCTACTAAAAATACAAAAAGTTAGACAGGCATGGTGACGCATGCCTGTAATCCCAGCTACTCGGTAGGCTAAGGCAGGAGAGAATCGCTTGAACCTGGGAGGCGGAGGTTGCGGTGAGCCGAGATTGCGCCACTGCACTCCAGCTTAGGTGACAGAGTGAGACTCTGTCTCAAAAACAAAACAAAACAAAACAAAAAAAGAGAGAGAAAGAAATAAGGCATAACTGGAAGGAGCATAAATGAAATAGAATAGACACTGTGATCAAAAGATTACAGTGAAATATTACAATGAAAGAGAAATTCATTTCTGTTAAAAGTTGAAAAGAATTCAGGAGAAAATAATAAAAAAACAGGCAAAGGAAATTCAACACCTTCCAAAATCTTGCAGGCATGCCTTTTACTCATACAATGTAAATTGCATCCAGAGGGAAGAAAGGAAGTCTATTAAATCGTAATTTCCAGCTTCCAACTTTCATGATGTAAAAGAGGACTTAATTAGGGAGCAGGGATGAATGTTGGTTTTAAAAACAAAAAAAAGTGTTCGGCTGGGCGCGGTGGCTCACGCCTGTAATCCCAGCACTTTGGGAGGCCAAGGTGGGTGAATCATGAGGTCAGGAATTCTAGACCAGCCTGGCCAACATGGTGAAACCCCGTCCCTATTAAAAATACAAAAATTAGCTGGGCACGATGGCGGGCGCCTGTAATCCCAGCTACTCAGGAGGCTGAGGCAAGAGAATCGCTTGAACCCAGGAGGCAGAGGTTGCAGTGAGCTGAGATTGTACCATCGCACTCCAGCCTGGGCGACATAGTGAGACTACGTCCTTCCCCTCGCCCAAAAAAAAAAGTGTTCAGCATGAATGTAAAATATACAAAAAGCTCATAAGATGCCAAAAAGATATAGAAAAATGGGCAACGGATATAAATAGTTCACAGAAAAATAGGCACAGGTATGATTTATAGAAAAGGATGCCTTTTTAATGCCTCTTTAAAGAAAGGGGCAGATGGAGGACAGGGTTGAAAGAATATTATATATTATTATTATTGGTAGAAAGGATATTTTATGGTTGAATTATATAAATATATTGCCTAGTCAAAAATAAATAATTGTATTTAAGAAGAAGACTGGAGGAGGAAGAGAACTTGACAGAAGTTTGGTGAAATCCTACAAAGGCAGATCAAAGGCTTGAGAATCAACCTTATGAGGAGTGAGGAGTCTGTGTTATTCGGGTCAGAAAAGGGCAAGTTGAGAGCTGATAGAACAGAACTTCGATATACAAGATAAGTGCTAGCCATGTGCCATCTTCCCTGAAAACAGAAGGCAGAAGAGATAAAATAAGAACGGTTGAGCTTGAATATTTATTTAATATTGTAAATGTGGAACTAGGTTAGCAAAAGAATGTATGGGACTTGCCTTCTCTGAATCCAGCCATTTCTCCTTACTCTGTGGGATATTTGACAACACCTATTGCCATGAAATATAGAACTCCACGTTCACTTGCTTTAATATCCTGCACTGACTTTTGACAGAGTCCAGTTGTTTTAGCACAGAGTACAAAGTCCTTTAAAATCTGCACCTACCTGTCTTTTAACTCAGGAATATTGATAGGCTCTTTTTGCTTTCTTCTTTTCACACAATGCAGACTCACTTTGGGCTGGCATAACTTCCCGTTTTCAAAACCTACTGTGCATTTTCATGTCTCTGTGCCTTTGCTGATGCTGGTCTCACTCCCTAGAATATCCTTCTACTTATCTTCCTAGAGAGTCCCCCTCGCTCTCGAGACCCAGCAAGGAACATCTCTGTGAAACATTTTTGGAACCCTTCCTAATTGCCGCATAATTTGTTGTGCCCTCGTATATTTCCCCATGCCATCTGCCCATATCTCTGTACTATTGGAATAGAGGCTTGGTACTCCATTAAATTTTCACAGATGCCAGGTGTTAATTATTTTCTTATCTTTAGAAATCAATATGGCGGCCCACAGCTAACATAGTACCAGGCCTCAAGTTATGGTGACTGCGTGAAGAATGAGGTGTAAGCAACATAATTGGGAATGAGAAAATCCAGACTCTTACTTTGTGCTTATGTATTTCAAACACATTCAGAAAATAAAATGATTACTAGTCTGTTCTCCTATGTTTATATCTTCAGAGACAGGATCCAAGGCAATCTCTGGAGTGTACTGAATAGATACTAAGTACATAAGAATATATTCAATTTCAAAAGATGCATAGTGACCCTGCTAACAATTGTATAATAACTGTAGAGTGGGGAGTATTAATATGAAAAAGCATGCTTTGAAAGTGAAGCACCATCAATTCTCTATCATACTTAAAGATGATAATTTGGGTGTGTATTCCTGATTACACATATATTTAAAACTTCCAAACTTAATTCACTACTCATTTATTTTAGCATTTTGGTTTATTTCTTAAAGAAGAAAAAACCCACAAATGTTTCTACTTTGACCACATCAACCATGACCTCTACATCTCCAATCATAAAATACATAGGAATAGGACCTCTTTATGAAGTCCTGGTTTTGGAACAGGATTTTTTTTGTTTTAGAAAAAAAAAATGCCAGAAAAATATTTTTATATTTATGCTTCATCAAAAATTTTCTATTATCAAATTTAATCTCAGGTTTATATTTTATATCCAAAGACTTGTTCAAACATCTGAGTCTTTATGCAATCATTTCTTTTATTGTAATTGGGAATTATCAGGAAATCGAATCAACCAGATATGCCTTCTTGCATTCCCATTTCATATCGAATCTATATAAGTTGAATGAAACTCCTCTGAAGTTAGGCCAAGATGGGATGAAGTTCCAGTTCATCATAACTGTTGGACCTGCAGTAAGTACTCATCCTTGCTAAACCTTTGTTTTCTCACCTATAAAAGAGGAATAACAATGATGTGCCCTACAGAGTTTTGAATTACGAATAACATAGAAATTGGTAGCATACAGTACCTGGCACATAATAGGTTCTCAGTAAGTTTTATTTATTTATATCATGGTTCCATCTGCCAATTAATATTTTCTTTGCCCTATTGCTATTTCTTCAGTCTGGATCACCCTTACACATCCCTACCCTACCCTGACCAGGCAAACTCATCTGGGTACTTATAAACTAGTGTTAACTCCCCTGAGAAAACTTCCTGATTCCCTCCTACCTCTTCAGGCCAGGTAGTCACCCTTGCATGTTTCACTTAACATTCTGGGGTTACTGCTGTCATTGCGCCTCTTACACTGCATCAGGTTGATTATTTACTTATCTGTCTCCCCTACTTTGGTGTAAGTTTCTTGTAAAGAGAGCTTGTGTCTTGATCTGTGTTATTTTTGTAGCTTTATTTCTAGCACCATACTGCATTTAAAAGGGAAATAAATATAAGGGCTCCTAAAACACTTTAATCCAGACAATTAAAATTAAAAGACACTATAGGTGTTAAAGAGATACCTGCAGACCCATGTTCATTATAACATTATTCACAATAGCCAAGACACATGCTATAGTTTCTTTTTTTTTTTTTTTTTTGAGACGGAGTCTCACTGTGCCTCCCAGGCTGGAGTGCAGTGGCGCGAGCTCGGCTCACTGCAAGCTCCGCCCCCCGGGTTCACGCCATTCTCCCGCCTCAGCCTCCCGAGTAGCTGGGACTACAGGCGCCCGCTACCGCGCCCGGCTAGGTTTTTGTATTTTTAGTAGAGACGGGGTTTCACCATGTTAGCCAGGATAGTCTCGATCTCCTGACCTTGTGATCCACCCGCCTCGGCCTCCCAAAGTGCTGGGATTACAGGCTTGAGCCACCGCGCCCGGCCACATGCTATAGTTTCAATGTTTAAAATCTGTATGTTGAAATATAATCTCCAATGTGATAGTATTAAGAGGTGAGGCCTTTAAGAAGTGATTAAGAAGTCAAGACGGCAGAGCTCTCACGAATGGGATTAATGACTTCATAAAAGAGGTGCTACGGAGCTGCCTTCCTCTCTTTTGCCCTCATGTCCTTTTCAGCATTCATCCCCTCTGGAGGATGCAGCAACAACGCACCATCTTGGAAGCAGAGAGCAGCCATCACAAGTGTCTTGATCTTGGACTTTTGGCATTTTATTATAGCAGCAAAAATGTACTAAGAAAACATGGAAGTAACCTAAATGTCCATTGATAGATAAATGGGTAAAGAAAATGTGATAAATGAAATATTATTCAGGCTTAAAAAATAAGAAAATCCTACCATTTGTGAAAACATGAATGAACCTGAAGGACATTATGCTAAGTGAAATAAGGCAGATACAGAAGGTCAAATACTATATCATATCACTAGCTAATGAATCTAAAATAGTAAAACTCATAGAAGTTGAGCTCTTTATTCATTCATCTGTCAATGGACATTAGGTTGCTTTTGTGTTGTCTTAGTCCATTTGTGCTCCTATAATAAAATATCATGGCCTGGGCAATTTGTAAACAATAGAAATTTATTTTTCACAGTTCGGGACGATGGGAAGTCCAAGATCAAGGCACTGGATCCAAGAATGGTGGTTGTTTGTCGCTGAGAGGGGAGGGGAAACAGGGAGGTATTGGTTAAAGGGTACAGTTTTGTTTACATAAGATGAAGAAATCCTAGAGATCTACTATACAGCACAGTGCCAATAGTTAACAATACTGTGTTTTATGCTTAAAAATTTGCTAAAAGACTAGATCTATGTTAAGTGTTCATGTCACACACACAAATAATTATAAATAAAAATAATGGGAGGACACTTTTGGGTATAGATTTATGGCATAGATTTATGGCATAGATTGTAGTCATGGGTATAGGCTTATCTCCAAACTCATCAAGTTGTATATATTAAATGTGTATAGCTTTTTGTATGTCAATAATAACTCAAAAAAACAGAGAAAAAATTTCTAACATTCCAAATATTTTATATTTTTAAAGTCCTGAGTTAGTCATAACCTTTCTCAAAAAAGAAAAGGGTCATGCTTTTTTGTTAATCCCAAGAACCTCAGATTCTGGGTGTAGTGTTTTCCTTGACTGTCATGTAAGTAAAATAAAATGGCAACTCTGCCAGAAGCAAATTCAAGTATAACACGAACAATGCCCATAACGTGTATCCATGATGTCCAAAGTCCATAACAATGTCTCAACAAATACACGAATGAATAAATAATGGATCTTTATTTATTACAAAGGAATAGATATTACAAATGAATAGATAAAGAGATCTTTAGTTTTAGGTGAAAATTTGGGAGAAAGTTTTGAAAAGTTCAGTGATGAGTGTTTCTAAGCTGATTCTGTGTAATTCTCTGATGAACTATGTTTGAGAGTGGAGTAGTACTGATTCCAGAAATGGGGCTGGGAATATGCAAGAATTCTCAATATCACCCCTTTCAAATCTCTCTTCACGCGCAAATGTATCACCATTTAAGATTAATTAACAAAATCATCTTTCAAAATGGGAAATACCACTGGGGGATGAAGGGAGAAGTCAAACAATAATTTAAAACCTGTAGTAATTGTCACACTTAGCTAAGGTCAGAGTCAATCTTACACTAGAATAGAGGGGAGAAAATCTGAGACTGAAAGACTCAGACCGGTACACTCACTCTTTACACTTTTGGTGCAAAATACTATCTCCAGATTTTGTAATTGCCAGAATCTGGAGAGATGCTTCACTTCAAAAGTCAGGAAAATCTGGCTTTCAAGCCAAAGGCATACAGAAGCCTAAAAGAACATTTTATATATATGTGTGTGTGTGTGTGTGTGTGTGTGTGTGTGTGTGTGTATATACACATATATATACACACACACTATATATACATATTTTTTAACAGCAAGTACACAGAGAAAACATTTTTATTTATAATTACTCTCTATTATCTAAGGAAGGAAGATTCTAGCGAATGAAAGACTTGATTTGCCGTGAACAAATGAAGTCACTAACTGGCTGTCTTTTACAGAAGGTTTTAAGAAATGAATGTGGGGAGCCCCAGCTGGAGGAGTCTGTACCACATCCTATAGTTCTATCTAAAAATGGAGATATAGAAGGAGGAGAGGCTGGAGAAAGGAGGTGGAAGTGAAGCAGAGCAGCCCCCTGCTGTAATGAAAGACAAGAGAATATATTGTCTTCACATGGGGAGGAGGTAAAAGGCTCTGAGCTCTGTGAAATAAACCAACTCCTCCCACCAAGCCGCCAGTGAAATATCCATTTCTTGTAATGCTTGATGGAGAGGCTTTTTGTGAGAGGAATAAGGAGACCCTCTGAGTTCTGAATGAGATAAGACAAAAACTGTCCATAGCGCCCCGCATCAGTCTCACACAATAATTTTAATATTTTGGTTTAGTTTAAACCCCAATGTAGACAAACTTCACTATTCAACAGAGCTAAAAAACAAACAAACAAACAAAAAACAGACAAACTAACCCCAACCACCATGGGCTGTACATACTGCAAGGTTTTGCTTTTGGCAACTGGTCAAAAAGAGGGTTAATTTGAGTTAATAATGATTAAACTCTTTAGAAATCTTTGAAATAGAGTTTAACCTGCCATGCTGTCACAATCTAAACTGGAACAGCTATACTGACAGAGTTGTAAATATTTCCCTTTGATATCACAACAGTCCAGTATAGACTGTCTCTAGTAAAATCCTCCCTCCTAAGTCGGTTGCTATGGTAACAGAGTTAGCCGCAGCAAGTACCAGAAAATCATTTTTCATCCCCAGCATGATGCCTCTCCCTTTCACAAAATAATGCCAACACTCAGACAGGCAAAATAACAGAAAAGAAAAACCCTAATTGTGGACACTGTAGAAGTCACAACCTCTTACTTGCTCCACTAATCCATCTCCCCACATCACCCTATCACTTGATGCTTACCCAGAAAATTGTTTTAATTCATCCTGCCCTGCACCCTACTACAAATCTCCCTTCCCTTTGGACTGGTTTTTATAGTGACAGTGTCATTCTGTAGTCCTCCACAGATGTTCACAGGCAGTCAGGAGTCAGATCAGTCTCAATATCCCTCCCAGGGTCCCATTCATCCACACTCCAATTACAAACACTTTCTACAGGATCTTTACCTGAGAAGGTAAATGTGCCATCATCTCCTCCAAACTGACTCTCCTTTCTAAGTTTCTTATTTCATCGCATGATGGGGCTACTTTCCTAAATATCCTTGATTCATAATCCTGGTGTAACTTTTTACTTCCCCATCTCTTCTGTTCCACAGGTCCCACCAGCTGCTAAGTTATTCAGATACTTCTGTCATGTTGCTTGATTTCAATTCTTCCTCTGCCCTCCCTAGCAGCTTTTCAAATTCAGAAACTGCTTGACCTATACTTTGTGACCAGCCTCTTTGTTTGCATCATACTCTCTCATTTTCCTTCACTCTCTTATTTTAATGTTGAGATCCAAAAATATTTTTCTTTTCTCAATGTTTAAAAAGAGAGCATTCCTTGTAGGACAAAACCTGCCCGTATTGAGGAAGTGAATGGTCATGTAAGCTGCTTTGGGGCAAAAGTTCGGTTTGAAGGGCCTGAAATTAGGTTGAACTGATGCTGCAGTAGGAGAGGGGAAGAATTTGTCTGTTATAACAGCAAATGAGGAAGGAAGTGGGAGACAGAAAGATGGGAACTCCAAACCTTTAGTGAAGTGAGCAGAGTCACAAAATGTCTGGTTAAAGTGGGTTTTATTTTTTTCTTTAGTGTATTTTGTAGGTTTTGAGTGTGTGAATGTGTGGCAACTAGTAAAAGTGCCGTGCTTATCACCTGGATTGATATGGGCAAGACTTGGGCAGCCAGTTCTCACTGTCAGGCAGACAAAGGAGTTAAGAAAAATATGTGAAGAAGTCAGATATTCTCAAAATCTTAGAAGGGCTCTGGATTCTCATCTGCCATGTGTTCAAGTAGTTTATGTAGGTTTACATAAATCCCTGAGGAATAGAAGACCCCTGCTGATGTCTAGCTTCCCTTTTTACTGAATTCATGTAATTTTATAGGCTGCTTTTAATCCTTTCTGGCCCAAGTGAGGTCCTAAAAGTAAGCAAATAAAGAATTCTAAAATGATGTGGAAAAGGGTGCTGCTTATAAGTTGCGATTATAACGTTATCAAAACTATTCTTTGGGGAAAAATAACTTAAAAGGAAATATGTCAAAATAATCAACTATGTTTGGTAGTGGGGTTATGAGTAACTTTTTTTTCAAACATTCTGTAATATGGTTAAATTACTTTGGTTTTAAATTTTAAAAAGGTAACTATGAAGGCTATTTAACAAAATGAGGAGTTGTTCATGACAGAATGTTAAGATTAAAAATTAGAACAAAAGTACTTCAGTATGTCTGCAATAATGTAAAATAAAATTACATATAGATGGGAGGTGGAGGAGATCTTAAAAGTTGTCACAGTTTGATTTTTTTCTAGGAGACAGATTCTAAGACAGAGTTGGATTTGGGATGTTTATCAGGAAATACCCTTAGGATCAAGACCTGTAGAAAGAAGGAAGAGGAATCAGGAATGGGCAGAGGGAGAAGTCTAGATGAACTGGCCCATTAGAGTTGTCCCACATTGGGCCAGAATACCTGGTCTGTATACTCCCAATTAGTCATTGGATGTTGATCACCGAGGGAGAAGGTGAGTTTGGGAGAGTCAGTTCTGTCCCTCCAGGGGCTGCCAGCTGAAGGGTGTCTGATAACAACACTCTTAGGAGCTAAGGCAACAGGTCCTTCCCTGAAGGTCGAACTGAGCCACACACGTCCATATTCAGGACAAAATAAAAACATTTTGTATAGACTGGTAGGCTAAAATGTCATTCAAAATATTTTTTTTTTGTAAAAATCATTTTTAATATTGCTATGTCATCTTTTTATAGCTCTAAAATGAGGATTTTTGACTGAGGCAGGTGAATTGCTTGAACCCGGGAGGCGGAGGTTGCAGTGAGTTGAGATGGTGCTTCTGCACTCCAGCCTGACAACAGAGCAAGATTCCGTCTCAAAAAAAAAAAAAAAAAAAAAAAAAAAAAGAGGATTTTCATAGTATTACTCTCATAGCACTGTTGTGAAGATTAAGAAGATGACAATTGTAAAGCACAATGCTTGACACAAAGTGCACAATATTATTGCTGTTCATTGTTTTAACATTTGCCAAGTTATACTACCCTGAAGAGTTAGTGCTATTCTTGTAACTAGTCAGTGCCAAATCACTGTGTTGTTGTTGTTGTTGTTTTTTTTGGCACCTGCCCCTTATATTTCTGCTTCCTGGCATTGAAAATGATGCAAGGATGTAATGTAGGAATTGTGCTATCTTGTGAACATACAATAACAACCAAGGGGACAATAGGCCAACACTGAGAATGGTGAAGCAAAGAAATAAAGATCTATGATTGGCATCTTGGAGGTACCAAACAACCATGATGCCATCTATATCATTCTAGACTGCTCATTAAATAAATAATAAATATCCTTATGAGTTAAGCTACTCTTCGTTGGGCTTTGTTACTTAAAGCTAAAAACATTCCTAACTAATATGTAGGAAAATAGAAATATATGAAAGATTGGGAGGAAATAAATGCATAAAATTTATAAGCTGGCATGAACTCTGTAAAGTAGTAGAATTGTGTGAATATGGAAACATAATAAACATCACTTAATGATAAGGTTACTTCTGACTGTGTCTGTTTCAAGTTTATTCATGATTTAATTTTCTGAATACCTCCCTTTCCATGATACAAAACAAATTAATCCCCACTTTGCCTCTAAGCCATATAGAGCAGGTGTGTGGGGAAAAAGAAAGGATGCTAATGAGATTTTCTGTTTATTGGTATATGCCAGTGTGGCCAATAACAATAACAACAACAAAACAACCTTCATTTGGCAAAATGCAGCTGCTAGAACTTTTGTAAAAAGACCTGCGTCCTGACAATTCCCAATCGTACCTATAGTAAGTAGTTCCTAAATATGAGCCATTTATCCTCTTTATTATTCAGCAGGTATGATGCCTGTGGAGTTGGAAAGACACTTTAATTTCCATTTCTTAGGAAAGCTGTATGGACATGACACACCTGGTGACTGGTATAGCTCACAGGAGAAAGACATTTAGGAACCACGGGCAAAAGTCACTTTCCAGAATATTCCCAATAAATGTGAAGTGGAGAAAAGAGTAGACTTTAGTATTTCCCAAATTTTTATTCTTCACCCTCACTGTCTAAGTGATGCTGCTTATCCAAGGTAAATTTCAAATTTTTATATTGTCCACCTCATATATTTAAAAAGCTACAGAAATAATTTCCTGAATTACTATTTTGGAGGAGTTTTAAGAACTGTCAAGTTTTGAATTGGAACACTATGAAAAATGAGACTGAGTGTCTGAGTTGGCTTTTAAGAATAAGGTGAATCTGTTCCAAAAGAGATGGATAAAATGATCCACGCCCAGGTCTATTGATCACGGGCACTAATATACATAGGGAAGATGCCAATTATTTAGCAAGATATTTCCCCAAATTGGTGTCACATTTTTTATTTACTTATACCTTAAATTCTATTCTGTTATGGCTCTTAACTTTAAGTGGACGACTGCATATGTGTCCCAGCGAGATGATTTCTCAGTTCATGGTTGAATTCCACAGGACTAACAGAAAAGCTTCCTGCCGTTCTCTGCTGGAGTTGTGCTTCTCTTCCAGATCACACTTTCCAGCTCTGACACACTGGCGTATCTTTCCAGACCTCTCTGGGCTGCTCACAAGCTTGAGCATTTATCTTTGACCCATCAAAAGTCATGCAAAAACCCATGCATATAATGCCTGTGTAGCCTGTCTCTACTCTTAGGATCTGTTTGCTGCTTTATCTCAGCACATTCAGTGAATCGTGAACTGTGAGGGCAGGCACCGAAGCAGCTGGCAAGTCAGGTGCCACAAAGCCTCCATAGGAACCAAGTGCCTCTGTGCCCAACCAGCTCTCACTTCTTTTGTTCACGCTTCCCTCAAGGCCTCTGCTCATCAGAAATGACTCAGAAATACCCAGCATGAAACACAACTTAAGCAAGCAAAGTCCTTAGCTTCAGGGAGCCTACAGGGCCCTAAATCGGACTACGTGATCAGAGGTGGCAAAAAGGCTGACATAGCACAATCATGAAACCCTGAACAGATGCATCAAATGTATAATGGACTGGGGAGTTACTTTTTAACCTCAAGCCAAAGAAATTGGCATAGAAAGGACCAATTTTAATGGATAAGAAAAAAAAATACTTGGTAGAGAGATTAAATTATTCCCTCTAATTGATACATTGCATGAATTGGTAGCAGAAACAAAGCTATTGAACATTTTCTACTAGATTAGGGACTATTCCTAGAGTTCTCTTTTTAGTCTAAATAAGGGTAACACAATGTTGGGCAGTGTTTTCCAAAACGTAGGATGACAGCCCTTTGCCCAGAATCACCAGGGAAGTGCTTATTTAAAACCCAATTGTTCTGACACCATCCTAGACCTTAATCAGATTCTCTGGGGGATAGGAATGCTAGGAGTGTGTATGTTAACCAGACCCCAGATGATTGTTATGTGTCCTCAAATTTGAGACCTACAGATATAGGGAAATGAAATTTTACTAACATCATCTCCATTTCCCAAATGTGTCTAGAGCCCTGGGCCCCTCCTCTGGAGATGCAGTTTCAGTAGGTCTGAGTCAGGGCCCTAGAATCTGTATATTCCATAAAAGCCCCAGGTGATTGTTATGATGGGCAAGTTTGGGTAATTCTGATACAAGATGATTGCTTAGAGCATATCTCAGTTATACTTCATAAAAATAAAGCTGACATTTATTGAGTCCTTACCACTAAACACTCTTGAATGTTTTACTGTGTTAGCTCACCTCAAACCAATCTTATGAGGTAGGTAGTTTTATGAGCCTTAGTTTTTAGAGTAGGAAGATAAAACTTGGCAAAAGTAACTCAAGGTCACATATCTAGTAAGTAGTGAAGACAGAATTTGAACTCAAGGAATCTAGGATTCCTGTTCATTCCCATGGGAGTATCCTGTGTCTCTTTATGTATCAGACAATCCTAGAACTGAGTCACTCTACCTTAGTTTTTCTACTGTATTTATACCTGTCAATTTTCATTTTCTTGGTTTTTGCAATTTTTTTAAAACAAGGCTTAATAATCTGGGTCATAAAGCCTATTCCTCTTTGTTTTATGAAGTGTTTTTCTAACCAAAGCCTTACTGTTCAATTTTTATTAAAAATGTCTTTCTGTTTACAATATAATACCAAATTCACTTCTTTGTGGGAACACTGGAAGTTTCTGTACTATTAGCTTCTCCTTCGGTGACCTTGTTCACTCTGCTTCTATGTCACAGCATAGAACTCAGGATTATTACTGCCAAGGGACTAAAATGGATGTCCCAAAATCTCCCTCTTAGCAGCTGGAACAAAAAAGCTTTGATCTTAGGTGTTCCTGATGATTTTTTTTTTTAACTATGTCTATTGTTTGCACATAAATTCTGAGTCAGACTGAGCTCTTGAGCCATGAACTAATTTTGAAATCTGTTGATGTTTTTAAAAAAACAATTCTCAGAAATCAACTTTCTGTGTACACACATTGCCCGGGACTGTGGTACTTCAATGAATGGGTTGTGTCAGGATTAGAGAGGGACATAGTGAGGTCTCGGTGGGAGAAGAAGGGAGTGGGGACAGGGCAAAAGTTAGTTTTACACCAAATTAATGGACATGATGAGACTTTTTTTTCCATATTCATATTCAAAGGTAGGAAGAGGAACTTGATGGTGGCTAAAATTAATGGGCATGCTAAGCCTGATTTGGAGAGTGGTCATCTTCCTGAAGGGTTATTTATTGGTTGGCAGTCCCTAAGCAACCAAGCAATGGATCATGAACAGTCCAAATGGGCAGGAAAGACGTTAGTAATTGTTCTTAAAAAGTAATTGCATTTTGGTAATCAAATGAAACAGTGTTCTGTTTAAGCATTGAAAATACTTAATGTACCACTCAGACCTGAAAGCTTCACAGTCCTCTTTTTTCCTTAAAAAAAAAATTGTAATAGCTTTATTGAGGCATAACTGACATAGAGTAAAGAGCACATATTTAACGTACAGAAGTTCATAAGTTTTGACATATGTATACAATCATGAAACTATGACTAACATCAAGATAGTAAACTATGCATCACTAGCAAAAGTTTCCTCATGATCCCTTGTGGTACCTCGAGCCCATCCCCTTCACTCCTTGGCAACCACTGATTTGCTACTCTCTGTCACTACAGATTATTTTGCATTTACTAACATACATAAATGGAATCATAGAGTATGTACTCTTTGCCTAGATTCTTTCTCTCAAGTTTGCAATTCAATCCATTTGTGTTTATTCATAGTTAATTCCTTTTTATTGTTGAGTAGTATTCCATTGTAAGGATATATCAAAACTGTTTATCCATTCATCTGTTGATAGATATTTTGGTTGTTTTCAGTTTATGAATAAAGTTCCTATTTGTTTACATGTCATTGTGTAGACATGCTTTCATTTCTCTTAGGTAAATATCTAGAAGAGTAATGGTGGGTCCTATGGTGTATATTGTTATTTTTTTAAAACTTCCAACTGTTCTCTAAAGTGTTGGTATCAGTTTACATCCCTACAAGCCATGCATAAGAGTTCTGGTTCCTCCACATCCTAACCAACACCTCGTATGGTCAGTTTTTTTTTGTTTTTTGTTTTTTTGTAATTTTAGCCCTTCTAATAGATGTGCAGTGGCATCTCACTGTAGTTTTAATTTGCATTTGCTTAATGACTTACGATGTTGAGCATATTTTCATGTGTTTGTCATCCACATACCTCCTTTGGTGAAATGTTTGTTCAAATTCTTTGCCCAAGTTTTGAGTTGTGTATTTATTCTCTTCTTTTTGAGTTTTGAGAGGTCTCTTTTTACATTCTGGGTACAAGTTCTTCGCCAATTATGTGATTTGCAGCAAGTAGTTTCTTTCAGACTATGGCTTTTATTTTTATCCTCAGAGTTCTTTATGAAGCCTATTAATTAGGGAAAGCAGATCTGCCAGGAGCCTGGGTGTTGCCTGCCCACTGCTGCAGATGCCCAGCCCCATGTGAGAAGAGCCAGAGGAAGCTGCAGCGTGGTATCAAGGTCAAGGAGTAGGGTGGGACAGAAGAGGCTGTCGGAGGAGAGATGGCAAGGGCATCTGTTAGAAATGGGCAGTGGCTGAGAGGCCTTCTCCTGTTATCTTATTTCATTCTTGCACTGACTCCTAAGAATTAGCCATTGTTACCTTGATTCCACAGCAACTTCCCTAAGTCACAGAGCCTGAAAGGAGCAAGATTTAAAATCAAACTGTGTAATGGGTGAATCTCACAACCAATAACGAAGTCAGAGTCAAAAGAGTACATAGAAAATGGTTCCATTTACTTAAAAACAAAAGCAGGCAAAACTAACCTATGCTGTTAGAAATCAGAGAGGGGAGTAATGACTGAAAGAAAGGACAGTCTCTTGGTCTGCACACTAGATTGCTAATGGTTTCTAGGTTGTAACTGTGTATCAGTGAGTGTGGTACAGTGTTTGCAGGTTGATGAACTGCTACTTACCTTATCCATTGACAAATGCAGCAATCCTAGGATCTTCTCAATGTTACATTTTAGTTTAGTTACTGGCATTTTCCTACTTACACAAAACATGGTGGTTAGGGTGTGTGAAACTTAACTATTTTAAGATACTTCTTCTACAGTGATTAGGCCCTATCTCTAGGCCCTAACAGTTCCATGAGATTTCTTAGGCCTCCAGATGCTTATTTAAGACAACTTTTCCTTTATTTCAACTCTGAAGAAGAACACCATCCTCATTAACAGCTCATAGGAAATAAAACATATATAAACTGCAGGTATTATGGTTTAAGCAGGAAAAAGAAAGGTTTGTAACTGATCCAATTAGAAATTATTTCATGTCTCAGCCAACATGACATGATGTGACTAACTCAAATGTATAATAATTACACATGTCTATTGAACAAGCTGCAGCCAAAGGTTATGGGCATTAGGGGGACAAGCCCCCTCAAATAACCCTTGTAGTGTCTGAACAGAATATACACTAACCAGAAAGGAAGACTGATTAATCCTTTTAGGCAGGTGACTATTCTTAACTGTAGATTCTTAAGATTTGTAACATAATCATAATAACCTAATGTTTATTCCCAGTCTGAATTTATTTTTCTTACCTTCCTCTGTTTTGCTCTTGTGAGTAATTTCTGCTCTTAGAGACTGCTCTTCTCATCTTTTTTCTGATAACCTTTGATATTTCTATATGGGTGGAAGGATACCTCATGAAAGTTACATTTGAATGGCAGTTGTTCTACTTGTCCTAGATGTGGAAATTTGTGTTCCCCAGGTAGGATGGTCTGTCTCAAGATACAGCCAGATGTGACCCAATGTGGAGAATGAAGCCCATCTGTGAAGAGCCAGGACTTGGGTCCAAAGAGCTGTACAATGCGGCAGGCAGGTCTGGGGAAAGAGGCTTCCCCACTTCCACTCAAACTGGAGTCTAACAGGCTTCTAAAGGCCAGCCAAGCCATGCTGTCCTTATATACTTTTACATTTATTTAATAAACATCTATAAAGAGCTTTCTGTGTGCAAGGCACCATTCTAATCACTTCACAAAGACTCACTTATGGAATTCTCATGACAATCCCATGAGGGTAATGCTCTTATGATCCCTACCATACAGAGGAGGGGAACAAAGGCATTTGCCCAAAATCAGCCCTCCAGGAAGTGGTAGAGTCAGGTTAGGAGGTAGGTTCTGGAGTCCACTCTCTTCTTTATCCTTATATTGTGCTGCTTCCAAGAAAAGTCCAACATGAGATAATGGGTTATGTCACATCAGTGAAGAGTCAGATAGGAGCAAGTGGCACTCAGAAGTCCAGGCTAAATGGGGCATAAAGAACGTCTAAGGAAAGGTGGCCGGGCTTGGTGGCTCATGCCTGTAATCCCAGCACATTGGGAGGCCGAGGCGGGCAGATCACCCGAGGTCAGAAGTTTGAGACCAGCCTGGCCAATATGGTGAAGCCCTGTCTCTACCAAAAAATACAAAAATTAGCTGGGCATGGTGGCGGGTGCCTGTAATCCCTGCTACTTGGGAGGCTGAGGCAGGAGAAACGCTTGAACCCAGTAGGCAGAGGTTGCAGTGAGCCAAAATCGCATCACTGCACTCCAGCATGGGCAACAAGACTGAAACTCCGTCTTAAAAAAAAAGAAAGACAGAAAGAAAGAAAGACAGACAGAGAAAGAAAGATAGAAAGAAAGAAAGAAAGAAAGAAAGAAAGAAAGAAAGAAAGAAAGAAAGAAAGAAAGAAAGAAAGAAAGAAGAAAGAAAGAAAGAGAAAGAAAGAGAGAAAGAGAAAGAAAGAAAGAAAGTCCAAGGAAAGGTAGGAATAGCACTTACGCTACCAGGGTCAGAATAGCCTGGGGTTACGAAGGAGGCTCTGAACCAGGGGTGGCTGCCTGCCAGGGCATACATATTCAAAGGATCATTCTTGTTTCTAATTTGTCATAAAATATGCATGCGGCTCAACATACTCTTTTGATTAAAAAAATCCATTCATTCACCCATTTACTCATTTATTCACTCACGTACGCATCATTTATCAGTCAGTCATCCAAGAAACATTTACTGAGAATGTCATATGCATTTTGCTGAATGCCAGGGGAGAAAATAATAAACCACAGATCATATACTACTAGTTTAAGATTTATTAATATCCCTAACTGAAAGTACAAGTTCGTTCTGAGAAGCCCAGTGAATAATTTACATTCAAACTTGTTTAAAAGTGAATGAATGCTAAATTGTAAGTTAGAAAAGAATAAGTTTGTCCATGATCTAGTAGTAATGCACATTCAGTGTGGATCTTAACCATTTTTTATTTTTATTTTTTTATTTTTATTTATTATTATTTTTTTTTGAGACGGAGTCTCGCTCTGTAGCCCAGGCTGGAGTGCAGTGGCCGGATCTCAGCTCACTGCAAGCTCCGCCTCCCGGGTTCACGCCATTCTCCGGCCTCAGCCTCCCGAGTAGCTGGGACTACAGGCGCCTGCCACCTCGCCCGGCTAGGTTTTTTTTTTTTTTTTTTTTTTTTTTTTGTATTTCTTAGTAGAGACGGGGTTTCACCGTGTTAGCCAGGATGGTCTCGATCTCCTGACCTCGTGATCCGCCCGTCTCGGCCTCCCAGCACTTTGGGAGGCCGAG
>NC_037671.1:82974758-82976288 GCF_003255815.1 Theropithecus gelada | reverse complement strand
TAAAAAAAAAAAAAAAAAACAGGAAGCAAAATTATAAATTTTGACTTCAAATTCCTTAAAAAGAAAATTAAAAAAAAAACTGTAGGTACTATTTGAACCATACATTTAAACTCCAAATCAACATTATTGCTTAAGCAATTGTTCTTTTATGAAAAAGGATACATTGATTTTTATTTCATTAGTAGGGTATAGATTTTTAATAGACAAGGCAAATCAATAGGCAATTTAAATCAAGGCATCCATTAAACAAATTGGGTAAATTAGGATTTACTTTAGATCCGTGGTTCTCAAATATTTTGGTCACAACACCATTTTACAACTCTTAAAAATCATTGAGGACCCTAAAGAGTTTTTATTTCCGTGGATTGTTTATCAGCAGTTATCATATCAGATATAAAACTGAATTTTAAAAATATTTGATTGATTTAAAATAACAATAAGCCAATTGCATGTTGACATGATTAACATGTTTATGACAAATGAGTTTTCTACAACAAAAGCATTTAGTGACAAGAGTGGCATTGTTTTACATCTTTGCACATGTCTTTACTGTCTGCTGGATTCTCATGTTTACTTTTGCATTCAATCTGTTGCAATATGCTATTTGGGTTGAAAAAATTCAAACTTTACAGAGATATATAGTTGAAAAGGAGAGAAGCATTTAAGTAGCCTTTTATAACTGTGGATAGTCTTCTTTGACGTAACATCAAATTTCAACAAGCAGTAGTTTCTGAAAGGTAAGCTTCATTGTGGGATGTGAAATGATAACAATGAACTTTTTGTACTCTGTAACATTAAAATCCACTGGTCTATCTTACACTTTGAATGAATGGATCTTTACCTATGCATATTTTTTACAAGATTACATATTGGTAAATATCAGTTCAAATATTGATATCAAAAAGTAAATGATATGAAACAAATCACATTTTTAGCCGTGCACAGTGGCTCACACCTGTAATCCCAGCACTTTGGGAGGCCGAGGCAGGCAGATCATTTGAGTTCCAGACCAGCCAGGCCAACATGGCGAAACCCGTCTCTACTAAAAATATAAAATTAGCCGGGTGTGGTGGTGGGCGCCTGTAATCCCAGCTACTGGGGAGGCTGAGGCAGGAGAATTGCTTGAACCTGGGAGACGGAGGTTGCAGTGAGCTGAGATCACTCCACTGCACTCCAGTCTGGGTGACAGAGCCAGAGCGAGACTCTGTATCAAAAAAAAAAAAAAAAAAAAATTCCGCCTGAGCGCGTAATCCCAGCACTTTGGGAGGCCGAGGAGGGCAGATCACGAAGTCAGGAGAGCGAGACCATCCTGACTAACATGGTGAAACCCTGTCTCTACTAAAAATACAAAAAAATTAGCCAGGCGAGCTGGCGGGCGCCTGTATCCCAGCTACTCAGGAGGCTGAGGCAGGAGAATGGCTTGAACCCGGGAGGCGGAGCTTGCGGTGGGCAGAGATCGCGCCACTGCATCCAGCCTGGGTGACAGAGTGAGACTCCGTCTAAAAAAAAAAAAAAAAAAAAAAAAAAAAA
>NC_037671.1:82878712-82974751 GCF_003255815.1 Theropithecus gelada | reverse complement strand
TTTTTTTTTGAGACGGAGTCTCGCTCTGTCGCCCAGGCTGGAGTGCAGTGGCCGGATCTCAGCTCACTGCAAGCTCCGCCTCCCGGGTTTACGCCATTCTCCTGCCTCAGCCTCCCGAGTAGCTGGGACTACAGGCTCCCGCCACCTCGCCTGGCTAGTTTTTTTTTTTTTATTTTTTAGTAGAGACGGGGTTTCACAGTGTTAGCCAGTATGGTCTCGATCTCCTGACCTCGTGATCCGCCCGTCTCGGCCTCTCAAAGTTCTGGGATTACAGGCTTGAGCCACCGCGCCCGGCAGTTTTCCAAAATTCTAATCTCTAAAAAGTTGAAACTTTATCATTAGCACAAAACACAAAATCAGCAAAATTAGCAAAAAATGTTAGTTCTGGCAGTGACAGTCTACTTTGTTAATTTTCCAGAAAATATCTGCCAAAATACACGACTGAATAAACATAGTTTGTATTTTCCTTGTTCATTCAAGTAAAAATGGTGTTCTGTAAATAAAGCAGCTAGCTCAGCTTGCAACTCCAATTGATTTTCCTGAGACAACCATCTTCCTTCAGGATGCAGCAGAAGTGATTTTCACTGAGTTGCTGTAATATTGGAAAGTGTTCCTGCTGTAATGTCTTTTATTTACTTTTCATCCAGCAGGCATTCAGCAATATTTGACATTAAAATTGTAAAAGGTCTCTCAGTTATTGGTTATGCTCTTATGGTTAATGCAATATGACTACTTATTCCTACAAGATGCTTCAGAGAGTTTTCGTTTCTAGTTTAAAAATGTGTAACAAATCATTTTTGGCACTTAAAGAGCTCATCAAGTCTACAATTAAAATATTCAATTTTTTATTTTTCTTTTCTTTTTTTTTTTTTTTTTTTTTTTTTTTAGACAGAGTCTCGCTCTGCCGCCCACGCTGGAGTGCAGTGGCACAATCTCGGCTCGCTGCAAGCTGCCTCCCGAGTTCATGCCATTCTCCTGCCTCAGCCCCGAGTAGCTGGGACTACGGGTGCCCACCACCATGCCCGGCTAATTTTTTTGTGTTTTTAGTAGAGACAGGGTTTCACCATGTTAGCCAGAATGGTCTCCATCTCCTGACTTCGTGATCCGCCCGCCTCGGCCTCCCAAAGTGCTGGGATTACAGGCGTGAGCCACCGCTCATGGCCTCAATTTTTCTTCTTTAAACTATGAGTCATTGCCCTCAAAATGGACCACAACTTAATTGACACGCTGTATCATCTGAAATTCTTCTTTCTCATAAGACCCACTATGGCAAATTATTAACATCTAAAAAGTGAGGGAAACATAGGTTTCATCATTTGTTTGTTTCATTTAAAGTTTTGCATGATTTCTTTAGAAAGTCAGAATTTTCTGTTACGTCACTTTTCACATTTTTCAGTATCTTTAGGCATAGATGGTACAACTGTGGTGAGAAAGCAAGTCTTCTAATCTCCCCTTTGTAGACCGATAATCTTTCCTTAAATACAAGAAAAATATACTATAATTTTAAAATTCTGTATTAAACTATTATTGGACTCTAAAGTAAGTTTTAGATACAATTTAAAATATAAAAGTTTTAATAAGATTTAAAAATTATTATAAAATTGCATGCATAATATGATCCCATTTATGCAAAATTATTTGTGTGTGTATATATAAACATAGAAAATATATGTTAGAATGTTCACTGACATGTTCATGGTGATAATCTCTGTGTGGTGGGAATTTAGCCATTTTTGCTTTTTTCCTTTATACCTTGAGTATTGCCTAAGTTTTCACATGTATTATTTAGAGTATTTTAAAAGACATTTTCTTTGTTTGTTGCAGGGAGGGAAGCCTGTTCCCTATGGTAAGCAGTCATTGTGCAAATACCCTAGGGAATGTTATAACTGCCCTAATGCATGCCGCCTTGTGATGTGATGTGGTCAGGATGAGTGGGACTAGTCAGATGATTTGATAAGTTTGTGTGGAAGTGATTTGGGAGAGAGAATTGTCCATGCTAATCAGAGTCTGCAAATGTGGATGTGAATGCCAAAACATGAATATTCTAATTTAATTTATTAAGAGAACTATAACTGTCATAGCCCACTGGATTATCAACTCATTCTCTTCCAAATCACAGAACTGATTAGAGAAAAGAAATTTTAGAGTTATAGAATACCAGAATTGGAGAGGAACTTAGAGATCGTCTGTCTTACTCCTGTCATATTACAGACGAGAAAACTGGGCCCCAGGAAAAAGTATGTCTTCCAGGTCACATGGAAATTTAAAACTCTGTGTGTGTGTGTGTGTGTGTGTGTGCGTGTGCGTGTGTTGAGGAGCAGCATCATTTGGGAGACCTGGCACCAAGTCCACATTGGAGCCATGAATTTATCAGCCCTGGAGAAACAGTGACCCACCCCTTACTCTCCATGTCTCCCTTATCGACATCTCCAAAATTTTCTGTAAGCTTCTTGTCACAGTTTCCAAGATAGCTGCTTATCCTTGTTTCATTACATTTTACTATGTAAGTTTCCTGTTTCCTTCAGAGGGGCCACTTCATTCTCACACATGTTACCTAAACCTTAAGGCAGAGGGAACAGCAATGTACGCTGTGTTCATGCGTATTAGTATCAACCGCAGACTAAATCTTATGTGCAGACTACAGGGATCAGTCTCTGTTGAATCCATTGTCTATTCTTTTAGTGTATTTACTGTAAGGATCATTAGATGGAGCAGCAGTAGCCTGGGGACTGTAGGCAATAGATGGGAGAAAATAAAGGTTGACACTCAAAAGTCTATTGAAGGTACATTCATTGCCCCCAAAATTGCTTAAACCTACAAAATGTAAAGCCAGACTGAACTGAATGTGGCTGCTTAGCAATCTCAAAATCGTTTTGGAAACAGTTGGGGTACACATTAGGATTCTTCAGAGAAACAGAACTACTAGGGGGGTGGAGAGAAGAGGAGAGAGCGAGAGAGACTGCACACCTGGCTTTTTCACGTTCTTGTATTTGCTCCCCAGTCTGTCCTCAGCCCTGACCATCAAAATTCTACTTCCTGACAAAGCAGTTCAAATACCAAATCCATTCAAAATCTTCTACAAATTTTGAAATCTAAAATCACATGTTATTCCTCTGTGTTTCCCAGAAGAATAGGTTTCTTAATGATTCTAAAAAACAAAAACGAAAAACATTCTCCCTTATACATAGACCTTTTAAAATGCATTCTTCTGGATGTAAGCATCCTGAGGACCGGGACCGTCCCTACATCCTCACAGCACAGGCACTCACATATTCAATTCATTGCAGAGCTAGAGAAATAGGGAATTAGAACAATTTCTCAAGGTGACCCCACAGGACAAGAATACTTAGAGATAAGTCAAAGTCTTGTTGTAATTATCTGCCCCCCATCTACTCCTGCACTCTGCCATCTGAGATCACCTCATCCCCACCTGTACATCTAGGCTGCCCTGATTCCGGCCTTAGCTGAATGAATATAAGGGGTGCAAAATCAATGTATTAGCTCAGCCTGAGTTCAGCTAACTTTGCTCTTGCCTTGGACTTGTAAGTTCAGACCTTGAAGAGCTAGATTTTCTGCCCTTCAGCCCATGCCCTCATAGCCAAGGTGAAACAATTATGAGCTTATGAGAGTTTCACAAGACTCTTGTGAATGAAGCTGTGGGCTCAGGAGTCAAAAGATCTGGATGTGAGTTCTAAATGTTACTCCCACCAGCTAAGGAACTTAGTTAATTATGCAACTTCCCCTAGCATCTATTTCCCCATCTGCAAAGTAAGAATTATTAATACAATGCAGCTCGTAAGGTTTAGTGAGGAAGACATGAGATGCAGCTTGTGAAAGCGCTTTACAACATTGCTACAGATCTCAGTTATTCTTGAGATCAGGTCCCCCATGGACTTCTCACTCCAGCCCTTCTGCCCCAAAAACACTTTAAATGAGGGGCCTGGTCCCAATACACCAGCCTTTCAACTAGGGCCAGATTAAGATCTTTATATAAACTAATGTAAGTGTAAGGAATTATAACACAACATTCTTGTATTTCCTAGGACAATAGCTTTGAAGCTATTTTTGAAATAGAACGTTCTTTCAATAGGATGCTCATGGTCCCAGCTTTGCTGCCCCGAGCACATTGTGGGATCAGCCTAGTGGTGAGCCAGCATGGCCCCACTCTGGCTTTCATGACCTGAGGCCTGGCTTTCTCCTGACTAGATCAGCTGAAGCCCCCATCCCTGACCACCGTGATCTGACTCACTTGTTCTAGAAATGATGAGGTAGGAGAAAAGATCAGCAAATGGCAAGGTTTAGATGGGAAGAGAGTTCTTATAGATGGGAAGAGTTCTTACCTTGACATCAGTCATTTGAGACAGGGCAAGCCAGTCAGGTGAAATGAGAGCAGATGGCTCATACTTGGAGTGACTCTGGTTGAGTGAGGCAGAACTGTTTTCTCTAGGTGAGATCTGAGAGTTTGATATGCATCTTCTGTGCCAGAAGGCACGACCAGCTATTCCAATTCAGAAAAGTTATGCTGTGCTACTTACCCTTCCTTTCCTCTCCTGCCTCCTTTCTCACGACTGGAGCATTTTAGCAGATGAGAACACTGGATCCTCCATGTACCTGGCCTTACTGCCTTTATAGAGCTCCACCAATCCCTTCACTCCTACGGCCTTAACTCCTCTTACCCTTTGATATGGTTTGGCTCTGTGTCTCCACCTAAATTTCACCTTGAATTGTAATAATCCCCATGTCAAAGGCAGGACCAGGTGGAGATAATTGAGTCATGAATCCTGTGCTATTCTTGTGATAGTGAGTTCTCACAAGATACAATGGTTTTATAAGGGGCTTCCCCCTTTGCTCGACACTCATTCTCTCTCCTGCCACCCTGTGAGGATGTGCCTCTGCCATGGTTGTGAGTTTCCTGAGGCCTCCTCAGCCATGTGGAATTGTGAGTCAATTAAACCTCTTTCCCTTATAAATTACCCAGTCTCAGGTATGCCCTTATAGCAGCATGAGAACAGATTAATACACCCATTTACCAGTCTGAAAGAGCTTTCAGATAACCTTGCCTCAAGGTAAAGCTAACCTTTATAACTTAAGCTTCAGTTCCTCCTCCAGGAATCCTGTTATGATTTCTTAATATGGAGTGAGGGATTCTGTCTCTACCTCTCGTATCACTTTTTGCATATTTCTGATGTAGCATTTATTATGATGCACCATAATTGCTGCAATAAAATAAATAATAAATAATAAATATGTATTTATTTGCATGCCTAATTAACTAAGAACTTTTTCATTAATGTAAAAAATTAAATTACACTGAAGGATGGAACTATCACCCCAGAGTAGACTCAGAGGACATCAGAAATTCTAAGACACCAAAGAGAATAAATTGATGGGTGACAATACAGATATATATAAACAAGCTCTTCCAAATACTTCCATACCACTTAGGTGCTTGCCAATGCTGGAGAAAGGGAAATCCATATTATCTGTGGGTTTTGACTACATGTGGGTAGGGGTTCATCAGCTTGGCAAAGTGCCAAATGCTAAAAGTCAGCCCATGGACTATGACTTGGAAATAAATTATGTAGATAGTCATTGCTTTCTTATTTTCTTTTCACTTGCCTGCCATGCTGTGATTTAGCATTTATGAGCTCTGCAGTGAATCACAGTATTTTTAAGAAAATAGAAGATCTTTTTCCTCTTTACTCTAAGGTTACACAGAAATTTGTTATGCAATAAAAACAACATTAATGTTCTCTGAAAATATTCCCTTGGAACATACCTTCTAGGGCTCTCCAAAAGCTCCAAAGAAGGGTTTCAAAATGTTTCCTTTAAAGAATAACTTGAGTCTAGCACTTCTCAGAGGAAATGCCAGCCTCAATTTTTCTTGGCTCAATTTCATTTCAAAAATAGTACACTCTGTTCTTCCTCCCTAATCCCAGCAATAAAAGGAGTCACAGCAAAGCAGCTGCATTTCATAGATAATAAAGGTAACAGCAAAAGTAATGATATTGAAGACAAAAGTACATTAGAGAGAACTGACAAAACCAGAGACTCATTATTTAAAAAATGCTAATAACTAAAACTTTGAAAACACTGATGAATGAGAGGAGAGAGAGAGAGAGCAGGTAAATAGTAGACATAAAAAATGGCTTTAACTGCAGATATAGAAAGAATAGTAAAAATAAGAAAATAATTTGAACAAATTTTTTGCCAGTAAATTAGAAAAGTTAGATGAAATAAACCATTTTCTAGGTAACATGCTAGCAAAAATGATTCAAAGAAAAAAATCACAGAACAAAATAGACTTAAAAATATTAAAGATAACCTATAAGGAATTTTTAAAACTCTGCCCATGGGTTCGGGGAAGAGTGCTGAAACAATTTTACAAGTGAGATCTACCAACTGTTAATGGAGCAGATTCCTGTCATGTAGGAATTATACCTTAGATTCTTATGCTGGAATGTCATAGATATGTGTTTCTCACCTTCACTGGGCCTCATCTTCCATCTATCAAGGTATAAGTTTATCCATGTATAAGGCTGGCTTATACATTCTTTCCTAGAAATGTGTTCTAGATCTTCTCTAGGACAAGGAAGGACCTTGTACCCTATGGTGGAACACCTAGATCCTAGAAGAGACCAGGTTTGAGTTTTTTTTCCCTCTGTTAAAAAACTAACAAACAAACAAAAAAGGAGAAACAGGAGGAAAAAACCCCAAACCCTGGTCTGTTCTAAGATCCGTGTGTTTCCTTAAAGTCTTAGTTTGATTATGTCACAGGTAGTATGAGTGACTCCATTTTGGTTTGGTCGACTCTGTTGGGGCCTTGTGCATGAGTTCAGTCGAAAACAATAGCCTCCCATAATTTTGTTAAAAAAATTCCTCCTTTTTGGTCAGGTTCTCACTTAGGTGAGAGTGTGACCAAAACTTAAGGCTTTTGTGTCACTCTTAGTTACCATCATTTTGGGTTTCTGGTCTCAGCATGTCATTCATAGGTTACAGTGCCCTCATGGTCACACATTTCTTTCAGCTCTTGTCATTCCAGTTGGACAGACTATTTGACATTCTAGAGATGGCTAAATGCAAACATTTAAATCTTTTGAGAGAATACAGCATACCAGGGAGACTACTATTATGAATATTAGGAACATAACACCAAGAGTTATCCAAGATCCCCATAAACCAAACCACCTAAAATTAAATGATAAAAGAATAAGCTAGATAAATATTCTGCCTGCTTAACTAAGCCGTCTCTTCATTAATCCCCTACAACTGCATCTCTTTAATACCTGGTGTGATGTATTTCTCCATAGGCCCCAAGTGCCAGCAGGGGCACAGATACTTCTCTGTTTAGCCAGTAAGTACTCTAGAGCAATTCTATTATTTAGCATAACTCTCATAAGATAATTTAAAGTCTGCTTTGCAACCATAGCCTTTACAGTAGAATCTGCCATAGAGCTTATCATGAGGGATACATTTCTAATCATTGTCTCTTTTGCTTCAAACAATGAGGGAAAAGGACCAGATAAATAATGCCCTTCTAGAAGAGTGAAGGTCTCCTGGCAATGTTCTCTTTAACCCATGATGTGGGTCAAGAAGAGTGAACCAATGTGTTGTTTCTGACTGATTATGAGGCCACATATGTGTCTTTAAAATTTCTCACCTTCATTGGGCCTCATCTTCCATCTATCAAGGTATAAGCTCATCCATGTATAAAAGCTGGCTTCAAAATCCTTCACAAATAAAGTATACACAATGAGTGCACACAACAGACCCCTTTTCACTTCTATTGTTCACAGAGGCATAAGCAAGGGAAAAATATTCAAAGATAAGAGTCTCATGATAGTAGAGAAGTCTTGATCCATGATCTTGGGAAAAAGCTGTTCATATCAAGGCTGCAATCTTCTTCTGGGGAGAAACTTCCCTGGTTAGCTTTACCTTAAGGGTTCCAATGGATATAGTTCCAAGAGTGTGGATGAACCCTTCTCAGTTGTGAAATTATGAGCCCAAGATTCAAGGTCCTGAAGTTTTGCTGCAGTGTGGATGCCAACGGCAGCCTTTCTCTGATGTTCTCGGAAGATCCGATCTTCAGGTTCTAAATTATGAAGGGGTTGATGGTCCTCAGTAAGTGAACCATGAAATGCTTTCTTTACCTGGTGAAAATACATGGTGGTATAATAATCTACTGTTATAATGTCATACCTCTTGCATGGGAAAGCTTTTATACAACCAGAAAACATGCATTGAAAATGACAACTGAATAAAATCCCTCTATAAATGTCTGAATGGCCCATCAAGTTGCCAAATGTACCTAAAGCTTTGTCTTCCAGGGAATATGGGTTTAACAAAGCAAACATTGGCCATAAACTATTTTAGCAATTTAGAAATCACCACACCAATATATATTTAATTTGGATCATTTTATCTTTTCCATGATGAGTCACAACATGCAGAACTTTTAGTAACAAAAGTTTTGAGGACTCGGAAAGGACAAGGCAGCCCTCCTGGTTCTCCATGAGTCCATGCTTAATGTTGGACTTATGTTCTCTTGAATACCAGTTGTTTATCCAATTTAGGTGCATAGCACTGAGAACTAATGGGTTATCATAGGTAACTTGATTTAGACCATGGAGTTCATTCAAATTGTATATCTAAACAATTTCAGTATTGGTTGATTGAGCATGACAATCTGGCAAAGTATTTTCTTGGTATTCAATTAATTTTTGTTCTACTTGGGTTAGTAGTTTTATAAACCAGTCAGTCTTTTCATTAAAGTTCTAGGAATTCTTACCTGTATTCAAGAGTGCTTTTCAGGGTCCTTTCCATCCTTTCATAAACTTCCTAAAAGATATTATATTCTAGGATTTTGAGTGCTTGCGAAGTTTTCAGAAGTTGCATCAGAATTAAGCAATTAACTGTGGAAATGACTTTAAACAGTCATAAAGACACAATTGACATGGGAATTTGGTTATTTCTGTGATCTACAATAACTGACATAATACCTGATATGGTTTGGCTCTGTGTCCCCACCGTAATCTCATCTTGAATTGTACTCCGATAATTCCCATGTGTTGTGGGAGGGTACCAGTGGGAGATAATTGAGTCATGGGGGTGGTTTCCCCTATACTATTGTCATGGTAGTGAATACGTCTCACAAGATCTGATGGTTTTATCTGGGGTTTCTGCTTTTGCATCTTCCTCATTCTCTGTTTGCCTGCTGCCATCCATGTAAGACAGGACTTGCTCCTTCTTGCCTTCCACTATGATTGTGAGGCGTCCCCAAGCCATGTGGAGCTGTAAGTCCAGTGAAACCTCTTTCTTTTGTAAATTGCTCAGTCTCAGGTATGTCTTTATCAGCAGCATGAAAATGGACTAATACAATAACTGTAATTATGATTGATAGTATATATTTAGTCACATTAGAATTTTAGGAATCCCATACAATTTTGGAACATATATTAACATTCACTAAAATATAACCTGAAGAAAATTAAGCATTACTTTTTATTTTGACAATACTTCCCACGTAACTTAACATGTCAGATAATCCTGTTTACCTCTCTTTTGGACGCTTCAGGGACCCTCTATAGCATCCTAAAGTTAGAGGTTAGAAAAGCAATTTTGAAGCTGAAATTTGATTTTGGGAAACCTGTCAAATATGTTAAAGATTTCAAACACTTGATATTATAAAATAGAATTCCAGGTCACCATAAGTCATCTATTTTGCCAAAATAATGACTCAAAAATTTGAAAAAGGCAATAACCTTTATTTATTGATAGAGGAACATTGCTTTCCAATCTGTCTCTTGTCTTTCCCTTCTTTTTCCTGTAGTTTATTTAAAAGGTAGGCAAAAATCTTTCATTATCCTTTAATATTAGATGAAAATCTTGTTCAAGAGAGAAAGCCAAATTTCACCCTTGCATTAGTGTACTATTAATGTCAACCCCAATCTTCAATAAAACTTTACAGACAAATCTATCCAATCTTAATCAGTTTTTGTTTTTTTTTTTACAACAGCTACAAAGAAAATTAAATACCTAAGAACTAATTTAACCAAACAAGTGAAATATTTCCACAATAAAAATTATAAAACACAGGTGAAAGAAATTGAAGAGGACACACACAAAAATGGAGAGATTCCACATTAATAGATTGAAAGAACCAATTATATTTAAGTGTCCATACTACTCAAACCGGTCTAGAGATTCAATGCAATCCTTATCAAAATATCAATGACATTCCTCACAAAAGAAAATAAACAATGCGGTGTTTGGTTTTCTGTTCTTGCAATAGTTTGCTGAGAATGATGGTTTCCAGCTGCATCCATGTCCCTACAAAGGACACAAACTCATCCTTTTTTATGGCTGCATAGTATTCCATGGTGTATATGTGCCACATTTTCTTAATCCAGTCTGTCACTGATGGACATTTGGGTTGATTCCAAGTCTTTGCTATTGTGAATAGTGCCGCAATAAACATACGTGTGCATGTGTCTTTATAGCAGCATGATTTATAATCCTTTGGGTATATACCCAGTAATGGGATGGCTGGGTCATATGGTACTTCTAGTTCTAGATCCTTGAGGAATCACCATACTGTTTTCCATAATGGTTGAACTAGCTTACAATCCCACCAACAGTGTAAAAGTGTTCCTATTTCTCCACATCCTCTCCAGCACCTGTTGTTTCCTGACTTTTTAATGATTACCATTCTAACTGGTGTAAGATGGTATCTCATTGTGGTTTTGATTTGCATTTCTCGGATGGCCAGTGATGACGAGCATTTTTTCATGTGTTTGCTGGCTATATGAATGTCTTCTTTTGAGAAACGTCTGTTCATATCCCTTGCCCATTTTTTGATGGGATTGTTTGTTTTTTTCTTGTAAATTTGTTTGAGTTCTTTGTAGGTTCTGGAAATTAGCCCTTTGTCAGATGAGTAGATTGCAAAAATTTTCTCCCATTCTGTAGGGAGTTATACTTGATGTAAATGACGAGTTGATGGGTGCTGACGAGTTGATGGGTGCAGCACACCAACATGGCACAAGTATACATATGTAACAAACCTGCATGTTATGCACGTGTACCCTAGAACTTAAAGTATAATAATAAAAATAAAAATAAAAATAAAAAAAGAAAAAAAAGAAAAAAAAGAAAATTTGCGAACAAAATAATCTCTGTATGGGATATGCATTCTGCATTCATCAATATGATGATTCAGCATATTTTCAAAGAGACAAACAGAAAGTGATATTAGTATTGCTAGCTGTTATTTTTTACTTTTAAAAGTAAACATACAGTTTTTAAATTTTAAGAAATAAAATGTAATACAAAACTACAAAAAAAAAGAAAATATGATGATGATGATGATGATGATGAAATTGTATTAATAAATATAGGACAGAAAAAAAAAAAGAAGAAAATAAACAATCTGAACATTTTTAAGGAACCACAAAAGATCCAGGATATCAAAGCTATTCTGAGCAAAAAGAACAAAACTATAGGAATCACATTACCGCTTCAAATCATATTACAGAGCTACATTAACCAAAACAGCATGGTACTGGCATAAAAACAGACACATAAACCAATGAAACAGAATAGATAATGCTAAAACAAATCTATACATCTTCAGTGAACTCATTTTTGACAAAGGCTCCAAAAACATAAATTGGGGACAGGAGAGTCTCAATAAATGGTGCTGGGGAAACTAGATATCCATATGTGGAAGAATGAAAGTAAACACTTATCTCTTGCCATATACAAAAATAAAATGGATTAAAGATTTAAATATAAAACCTTATACAAAGAAATTCCTACAAGAAAACACTGGGGAAAATCTCCAGGACATTGATCTGGGGAAAAATTTTCTTAAGTAATGCCCACAAGCACAGACAACAAAAGCAAAAATGGATAAATGGAATCACATCAACTTAAAAAGCTTCTGCAGAGTGACGGAAACAATAAAGAGACAACCCACACAATGGGAGAAAATATTCGCAAATTGCCCATTTGACAAGGGAGTAAAAACCAGAATATATAACAAGCAAAAACAACTCAATAGAAAAAGAATCTAATAATAGGCAAAATACTAGAATAGACGTTTTTCAAAAGACAACATGCTAATAGCAAACAGTTATATGAAATGGTGCTCAACATCACTGGTCAGCAGAGAAATGCAAATCAAAGCTGCAGTGAGATATCATCTCACCTCAGTTAAAATGGCTTTTATCCAAAAGATAGATGATAACGAATGCTGTTGAAGACATGGAGAAAAGGGAACCCTTGTACATTGGGAATGTAAATTACTACATTGGTAATTGGTGGGAATGTAAATTACTACAACCACTAGAAAATAGTTTAAAGGTTCCTCACACAACTAAAAATAGAGCTACCATATGATCCAACAATCCCACTGTTGGGTAATACCCCCCAAAAATGAAATCAGGATATTAAAGAGATATCTGCACTCCCATGTTTATTAAAGCACTATTTTCAATAGCTAAGATTTGGAACCAACTTAAGTGTCCATCAGCAGACAAATGGACAAAGAAAATGTGGTACATGTACATGATGGAGTATATTCAGCCATAAGAAAAGAAGACCCTGTCATTTGCAACAACATAGATGGAACTGGAGGTTATTACGTTAAGTGAAATAAGCTAGACACAGAAAGACCAACTTTGCACGTTCTCACTTATTTGTGAGAGCTAAAAATTAAAACAATTGACTCCTGGAGATAGAGAGAAGGATGGTTACCACAGGTTGGGAAGGGTAGTGAGAAGATTGGAAGGAAGTGAGGATGGTTGATGGATACAAAAAAGTAGAAAAAAATGAATAAGACCTAGTGTTTTATAGCACAACAGGGTTACTACAGTCAATAATAATTGTACATTTAAAAATAAGAGTGTAATGAAATTGTTTGTGACACAAAGGATAAATGCTGGAAGTGACAGGTATTCCATTTACCCTGAGGGGATGATTACATATTGTATGCCTGTATCAAAATATTCCATATATCCCATAAATATGTATACCTATGTACCCATAAAAATTAAAAATTAGAAAAAGAAAAGCACTATAGAAACATGAGCCATTATTATTGGCCAAGAGAACAAAAAATAGAATATTTAGGTGTGACCACACCTCCAAGAATGTTGCTCTACATCTCACAGAACACCTCTTGCGCAAATGTAAGGCCTTCCTCTGCAGCCCAAGCTTGTATGTTGGGGCTTGAGGGAACTGGTAGTTATCTGAGAGAGTCATTCTGGCACAATAGGACAGAGCTCCAGGGTTACATTACTGAGTGCACAGGTGGCACTTTCTCGTAGTACTTTTGAATCTGTACTCTTCCTGAAACTACCTTGAGTGCAGGAAACCCTGTCTTTGGTTTCCTTTGCCATTTCCTAACTAGTTGAGGGAGAGCGTACTTTCTTCTAATGGTTTATTGTGCAGAATTTCCACCTCAGTTTAGAATAATAAATTCAATATTTTAAAATATGACAAGTATGTATATTTAAAAATACCACAAAATATATGAAATGTAACAAAACCTAGATGTTGTGTAATGATTTTCTGTGATTTTTTTCCTCAAGTAGGTGGCTATTCTGAGAATTGCCTGTGACAATTCTTGTATAAATAAAATAACTTGCTCAGAATGTGGAAACCCTCAGCATAACAAACACTTGGATGTATTTTACTAAAAATTTCAGGCTTTTCCTTTACACATGTTTAAAGAGCAACTGCAGAGCACAAATAACTGCTTTTCTCAGCATGTTTTAAATGAGGAAATAGAATTGTAATGCAGCATTCTCTCTCTCTCTCTCTCCCCCCCCCCCCCCCCCCGTCCCTCTCTCTCTCTCTCTCCAATTTCATCTCCGTCTGCTTTTCTTGCTTATTTTAAGGACATCTACACAGGCTGACTGTGTAGATGTAGACACTACAATAAAAACAGTCCCCTTGCTGTTCCAATCACCGTGGCTTAAGAGGGCTAATCAGAAAATCCTGTGTCAGAACATAAACTCTGAATTTGAAAAAGAAAGTTGCCAACACATTTTTAGCTTTACTTCCAAGTTCCCAGTTGATATAAAGATGTGAAAGAAAAATAACTTGGGACCCCAATTCATTATGCCAAAAGGAACAAATGAAGCTGAAAGCTGAGTCATGCAAGAAGCTGCCTTTCCTTTTGTTCCTAAGCAGATAGCTAGAGAGAAAAAGTTAAATATCTCCAGAGGTTGCTTATCTTACATAAAGTGCCAATTTATTGAGCAAGAGATGAATACATAATTGACTATTCCTGTACCTGCTCCTTTTCTCTTATAACTTGGGGATTACTATGCCCTACCTCTCTCCCCTCCAGCCTACATTTTCCCTTTAAATATTGAAGCCCTCAAATTTATCTTTGGAGAAAGACTCAGACCACAGACTGTTCCTGTGGGTCCATGTTATTTTCTTCCAGGCATGTCTTTAACCTTGGCAAAATAAACTTCTGAATTGATTGAGACCTGTCAGGATATTCTTTGGTTTATAAACTGGCGGCCAGTGGAAGAGACGAGGTGGCCTGATCGTTGACAAATCTATCCTTGCTTAGTACCAGCTTGGTCTATCTTTATTGCTCAAACCATAATACAATTTGCTGAGGTCTGGGAGATCCCTTCAGAGAATCATTCCTCTCCCCAAATTTGGCTGAGGTCTAAGGTTCATTTTGCTTTATAATTCCTTTCCTGGAGTTTCACTCACTTCCAACAAGGAAGGCTAGTTTTCCTGTTTCCATGATGATGGAGGGCCAGCAACTCCTTTCTGGAGTTTCTGCTCCATTCCAACAGAGAATGAGTTTTTTCCTGCTTCATAGATGGTGGAGAGCCGTGTTCAACCTGCGCTTATTCCTAGGTAAGTAGCTCAACTGGATTTTTGTCTTGAAAATTCTCTTTAGTGACTGAAAGTTAAGATTAACAAGTAACTGGTCTTAATTTCTCCTTACCATTAAAAGTCCTCAGTAATCATATTTGTTTTATTATTTTGGTCTTCTTCCATCAGATTTGATTAACTCTACCTGACTTGGTCACATTTGAATGAGAATTCCAAATTATGGGGAACAAGGCCTCTGGATTCACTAAAATTCCATGCAGCTGCAAAAAAGAAAAAAGAGGCACGCGGTTTCTCTGTTAACTTCCTTTCTTTAAAAATTGTCCTCTCATTTACTTATCTTCTACTCTATTTGTTGTTATAAATAAAGTTTTGGTGCCACAAAAGAAATAGCACTCGAATATAACATTTTCTTTTTAATTCTCAGCAAGACAAGGTACTCCTATAGAAGAGTGTGCCCTTACAGATGGAGCAATGGTGAGGCACAGTTGGACAAGGGAGAGGAAGGGGTTCTTATCCCTGATGCACGTAGCCCCTGCTGCTCTGTCGTTCCCCTATTGGCTAGGGTTAGACTGCACAGGATAAACTAATTCCAATTGGCTAATTTAAAGAGCTTGACGGGGCGGGGTGGGTGGGGGGGGGGGGTGAGTGGTTTGGCGGGAAAAGTGGTTCTGCAGGGTGGACAATGAGTCAGGATGGAACAGGTAGCAGGTAATCAGAATGAGTCAGGGTGGAGCAGGTAAACGTAATGAGTCAGGATGGAGCAGGTGATTGAAATGAGTCAGGGTAGAGCAGGTAATCGAAAAAGATTGCTTTAGGAGGAAGTTTAAAAGTTGAAGGCAAATAATTGAACATACTGACATATTGATTATTTGAAAAGAAATTTAGAACTCATATCTAACATCTCCTCCTTTTGCCATCTTCAGTACCAAGTGAAAAAAAAAGAGAAGACTTCTAATGACTCAGACCCCTTAAAGAACTCAGAATTAAGGTACCAATCACCCCTTTTTGAGCTGTTTGCTTTCACTGTGGAGTTTCAAGAGTCATGTGCTGATTCTTCTCAGGTCTAAAGCTCTTCTTTCTTGTATTGCATAACCTGGTTTCTTTGTCTTTTGGGAGTACCAGAGATTGCCTTGTACTGTGAGAGTATTTGCCTTTGGTGTGTATAATGCCGCATGAGAGCTACAATGTTAGGGGTGGCTGAGGGCAGTTTACAGGAAATGGTCATTACCACAGGGGACGACTACTCTTTCTGTTTTTAATGTTTAGATAAGAAAATCCTGTATACTTTCTTCACCCCATTTCTTAAAGGCCTCCACCCTAAAGCCAGTAATCTAATTAAGCAGCTAAGTTGGAAATACTACCTATCAAACCAAATCACTTTAATAAAATTCTTTGTAATGGAAATTTATATCTTTAAAGGAAATTTCCATTTTGTAAGGGCATCTCTGTCTCTGCACCTAAGCCATTAGGAACTTTAACTAGGGGTAAGACAATAGCTTAAAGTTTCCATAACGAAACTGGTCTTTGTTTAGATCTAATTCTGTGTCTTTGAGATGTACATTTTCTACCTTGTTTCACCTAATTCACATCTTTGGAGATGTAAATTTAGAGTTACCTAGTTAACAATTATTTAGGACATGGAACAGATAATGAAGAAGTTAATAGTCTAAAGTAGGGAAGAGAAAATTTTTGAATACAGGCAAATGAAAAATTTTAAATCTATAAGATCTGCCTCTGAGTCTGTTATGTCTATATGTTCATATGTGTCATGTGAAAATAATATTTCAGTACCAATTATATGAAAGACATTTAATTAGTTGGTTTAAAGAAAAGTAAACATTTGTTGTACTAATAGAAGCTAGCTCAGAGGCTTTTCAGTTCACATGACTTTAGTAATCTTTGGTAAGATTAATTTGGTTAATTTAGTCTCAAAATTTTCTCCAGCAATTTAAAATCTTAAGGTCATGTTATGTCAAATTAAGTAATCCTATGTTTTCCCTGGGAATTAGGGTTACTGAGAGTTAGAACAGTAGGAGAATAAGATGTGGTTTTGGTGAAGTTTGTAAAAAAACAACGAGGATGTGATTTTTGCTTAAGAAACGGTACTTTTTTTTTTTTCCAGTTTAAAGGACCTTTCTACTGGTGTTGAGACAAAAACCACTATTTGCATCCAGCCATTTTGTGGTAAACTGGTAAGTCTGTATTAATATCTCATGGGTAGAGTTCTGAAGTAAAAGCTATAGGATGTTTATTTGTATGAGTACGTATATGTGCTTGGATGTGTTTATCTGTACATATGTGTATGTGTGCTTAGGTGAGTTAAGGTGTACATACATGTGTTTTGTTACGTGTTGTGGCCACAAGGTAGTAAATTGGATTAGAAATAAAGGACTACTCAGGAATTAAGTGAATGAGCCAAAATGCTTTGCAAGTTCACGTGACATAAGTAAATTGTTAATAAAGAAGCTGGCTTTAAAGTTATTGGTAAAATCAAATTAGAAATGTCTTCAGAATTGTCAGCCTACATTATTGTTTAGATTTATTGGCTAGGAAGTGTTCTATTTATCTCTGCTAAATATTATGAGGTGTCAAGATTTGGCATGAGTTATAAAGCTGTAAATGCAGCCCAAAAGAGAATTTTATCTTGTGTAATTTTATGATAAATAAGAAATTTAATATTACTGTGAGAGAAGAGAGAAAGAAATCAACTAGGCAGATAGTTAGGACAAGAGTCCTCAGTAGAATTCCCTTCTAACAAAAAGCAGCTTCTCTTCTAACAAAAAGCAGCCCAATAAGTCATTTCTCTTTTAGCAAAGAGCAGCCTGAAAGATCAGGCTGCAAATACAGATAAGGCAGGCAAGTTCTAACACAGAATGGGACCTTGTGTGTGATCTGCAAGTTTTGCTGATACATATTGAGCCCCAGTAGAGCACATTCCTCTCCCTTCTTTGAAATACTCTAGACAAGGCGGCTTGCACAGGGGGAGTGCCTGCAGCAGCACTGATAAGAAGAGCAACCCTGGACCAGGCACATCCACCATGGAGGGTTATGACCCTCTCTCTCTTTTTTTTTTTTTCAAACATACACAGTAGGAAGAGATAAACGACATGGAGTAACTCAGGCTAAGAAGCCCACATGTGCACTAGAAAGGTTGGGGTGAAGACTGTCAGAAATGTGTGCCTTATGCAAATGATACACCTACTCCTGACTGTTTTTTTTTTGTGCACTATATAAATGAAACACACCTCCCCACCAGTTTGTCTATAAAAACCTTTGCATTTCACCGTAAAATGGCAACCCATTTTTCTAGGACCCCTCTTGGTACCAGAGAGCTTTCTTCCTTTTGCTTATTAAAATTCTGCTCTAACTTCACCTTTGGAGTGTCCGGGTCTTTGATTTCCTCAGACATGAGACCAAGAACTTTGGGTGACACCCCAGACAACAAGGCTGGTTTCAATTGGTTTAACTAAAACAGTTAAATCTTGAATTATTGGCAACTCCTGCACCACCCATTTATTTAACCTTAAGGTTCTTACTTAGGTAAACACCTGAAATCCATAGGCTACAAAAATGGATAAGGGAAATAACTTTAAATGATGATTATCATAGTGTTCATAACGAACCCAGGTAAACTATTAAGAAATTAATTGATTAGGTAAGTATAATGGAATAAATGCTTACAAAAAACATATAGTTTAGAATTTGAAGTTAAATTAACAATAAATATTAAATAGGTCATTTCCAATATTTTTTAAAAATTATAGGAAAACATTTTTCTAAAAAATAACGTGTTCTTATTAAAAAATAATTTTTGTCTACTTCAAAGGTTATTTAAAGATTATTTATAAAACAACATAAAAGAAATCATTAAGAGAGATGTCAAGAAAGTTGTAAATATAAAGAGGTATTTTTGGTAAGGAATATTAAAAGGAATATAATTTTACATGAGAAACAATTTCGTATTATAAATTTTTTGCCCTAAAATAAAATGCCTGGTTATTTAAGAAAAAAAAATGCTTAGGATAATATAGGCAGTCCAAGCATGTCATAAATGGTTTGTGTAAATTGTAATAGGGTTTGTAAAAACAGAATTTATGAAAAAAACCTATGTGATCAAGTTGGCTATAATTAAAAGGAAATTGATTTACTCTTAATAAAAGATATTAAAAAGTACTGATTTATTTTTAATAAAATTACAAGAGATTTTAATTTTTTAAACCCAAAAGTTAAACTTTTATTGCATCTCACGGTGTTTAGCTTTGTTTACCCTTTGAGAAGGCCTGAGATAATAACTTTCTTCTTCAACTCTTTCATCAGCTCCTGTAACCTTTTTTCCTTAGGTTCTAACTGATGTTGTGGCCTGATGCTAAAAACATTTTATCTTAAAGTTCTAAAGGAAATGTTTTCTTCCAACATAACATTCTGGGCTCTTGACTTTATGAAATCAAAAACTTTCACTTATGACCCAGGATACACTCTTCCTATGTCTAACTAATTCAAGTACCATCTTCATTCATTTTGACTTGCAGATTATCCAAATGGACTCCCCATAATGAGAAGCAATCACACTGCAGAAGTTCTTTTTTTTTTTTTTTTTTTCCTTTTGGTAACCAACCTAACAGATTTTATGTTTTATTGAAATAATTCCTATGTCATTGTTAGTAAATTTTTTATTTGCCTAGAAAATTGAGATTAAAAAATAAGTTTATTACATCCATATAACTTTCTGTATTGCTTTTAAAGTCCTCATGCTGTTAAGTTATAGGGCTTTGACTCCCAGATCTAAAAAGGACACCAAGTCCTGCTAAATCTTAAACAGTGACAGCTATTAAATTATCATCTTCAGACTTGAGAGAAGATGGCAATCAAATAAAGTACATTCGTGATAAACAGCACCATAAATGAAAACTATTCAACCCCTCTAGGCCCAGGGACTATCACAGAAGTGGTGGGTGTGTGAGATTGTAAGGGCCAATTTTGAGAGATAACATTAGTTCAGAGTTTCTCTATGAATTAAACATTAATATCAAAGGCACACTGATGAAAGATCAGCATCTGGGCACCTGTGTCAGATTAACAGGGTTTTCTTGGAGCATTAACTGACAACTGACTTTTTAATAAAAAACAAAGGTTATAAAAATGTTTATAGAAATTATATATTATGGTCAAGATGATTAAAGCTTCATAGATTTTTTTATAAGATTTGACAGACAGATTTAATTGGCCTCATGCTGTCTTGCTTATGGCTTATAATTTGGGAAAGTAAGTCTCCTCTCTCTAAAAGTTTTTGCTTCTTTTTTTTTTTCCAAATCTTTCAATTATCACTTTGGCTAAATGAATGACTTATTTTACAATGACCTGTGATCCTATTTTGTGATATCAAGTGTTTTAAACTTTTGTTTTTTGAAAAACATTCCAAAATCAAATTCTAAATTCAATCTTTTTGACCTCATTACTTTTTTGATATTAGGTCCCCTGAAGTCCAAAAGAGACATATTTGGCTTACTTGGTATAATAAAATCATACAGGAAGTATTGCCAGATATGAAATGGTGTATTTAAGGAGTATTCTTAAATATAGGTTTCTGATACATTTAGAAATTGTGCCATTGGGCCAGGAATGGTGGGTCATGCCTGTAATCCCAGCACTTTGGGAGGCCAAGGCGGGTGGATCACCTGAGGTTAGGAGTTCAAGACCAGCCTGGCCAACATGGTGAAATCTTGTCTCTACTAAATATACAAAAAATTAGCCATGCATGGTGGTGGGCCCCTGTAATCCCAGCTACTAAGGAGGCTGAGGCAGGAGAATCACTTGAGCCCAGGAGGTGGAGGTTGCAGTGAGCTGAGATCATGCCATTGCACTCCCATCTGGGCAACAAGTGAAATTCTGTCTTAAAAAAAAAGATAAAAAAAGAAATTGTGCCATTGGAATAGAGTGAAAAACTTCCAGAACTTTTATGGAGAGCTGAATGTATTCAAGAAGTTTACTGATCCAATATCAAGCAGAACAGAACTGAATAGATACTGAAATACTATTTTATAACTTGTTTAAAACATTTGCAGATTCTTTTTGTTTTGTCAGAGTCAAGAAAACTTTCTCTTCTTTTAAGCTATTTATAGCTTTCAAAAATTGAGTAAAGTATACTCTAATAAGCAAGATTTAAAACATAATTTCTACCTAATTCCTCAAACATTTGGAAACTATTTGTGAGTATTCTTAACTTATGGCAATATAGTTATTTGCATAAGTTCAATAAGAATTTATTTCATAACCAGACACAATGGGACACATGGTTATTTTATGGAGATTTTCACTGGAATGACATAGTTTCAGATGGCCTTGAGAAAATGAGGCTGACTTATGGAACTGATAAAAGCCCCTTGGAAAAGCTGGCCTCATATCTTGTCCTTTATGGGGTTCTAACTTCTGGTAAGTAAGGAATGTCACTTTCTGGCAGGTTCAGGAACCCCAAGTTTTCTTGGGACCTCAAAAAGGGAGGAATTAACCAAATTCATTCAGGTATCTGTGGGCACAGATAAAAAAAAAATAAGCTGCACTTTTCTTAAAGCCCTGTGAACTGAAGCTAGACAACTTAAACTTCAATGGAAAATAACAGCAACGTATTTATATACATAAACCATTTTCATACCTGCCTACTGATATATGGACTTCAGGGTAATATGCCTATATCAGTTTTCTAGGATTGTTCTCCCTTTTTTGTTTCTCATTTCCTCCTTTTTTCTCTGTTCTCTTTCTCCCTTACTCCCCCTAATTCTACTTCATGGGATGTGGGATTTCACAACCTACTAAAAATGAGCTTGCCTAACAACATGGGACCTATCCATCTAGGAATAAACTGTCATAGTCATAAAAGATCAGGCAAAAGCCAAGACCAGAGAATCAGTTCTTTTAAAATGCCTTCTCTGAAAGATTTTAAAATGAAAAGGGGGATAAATGTGAAAGGAAAAGAAAAACTTGGACCCCAATTCACTATGCCAAAAGGAAAAAATTAAGCTGAAAGCTGTGTCATGCAAGATGCTACCTTTCCTTTTGTTCCTAAGCAAATAGCTACATATAAAAGGATAAATATCTCCAAATAGCTACTCTGTGTTCACCTTATCTTAGGTAAAGTGCTGATTTACTGAGCATGAGATGAATACATAATTGACTATTCCCCTACCTGTTCCTTTTCTCTTGCAACAAGGGGATTACTATCCCTTCCCTTTTTCCCCTGCAGCCCACTTTCCCCCTTTAAATATTTAAGCTTTTAAATTTATCTTTGGAGAAAGGCACAGACCACAGACTGTTTCTGTGACTTTGTGTTTTTTTTCTTCTGGGCATGTCCTTAACCTTGGCAAAATAAACTTATAAATTGATTGAGACCTGTCTCAGATACTTTTTGGTTTATAAAGCAATGAACAAAATGTACTACAACATGTAAGTGGTTTGTTTCTCCTAACCTAGCCAAGCTTATGCAATGTCTGTATGTTCTTTGCCTTCATGGCTAGAATTATGACTTGCATGATTTAATGTGTATATTATTGGACGAAACTTGAAGGTGTCTCATTATGGCCCTGTTTGTCATTAATTGCTTACCTTTCAGGTCTACCTGCTCCAAAAGTTCTCCCCATTCTGCCATTGGAGTTCTTCCTTGTTTCAGTTATTCACACATCAACTTCACAGTTGTTGCATGTACTATTACTTATTTTACATTTTTATTTTGGTCAAACTTAAATTGACATATTTCTCTAAGCTTATTCTTGAACTAAGCAATAACAACTGCAAAAATGCATGTAAGATTTATCACAAATTCGAATAAAATGTTCACAAAACATATCTGACCAAGGTCTTGTATCCAGAACACATAAAGCTTACAACTCAATATAAAAACAACCCAATTAAAAATGGGCAAAATATTAAACAGATATCCTACAGAAGACAATATACCAATAGCCAATGAACAAGTGTTAACATGTTCAACTTGGTTAGACATCAGACAAGTGCAAATTAAAACCAATGAGAACAGCTTTGCTCTTCCTCTAGGATCCTTGGAATGATATTCCTCCTTTCCTTATATGTTTGTATTATGCTAGAATAAATCTTATTTTGGATTTTTAAAATTTGCTGTTTTGAATGAGGAGTAACCTCGCCCTGATCTTCTCAACAGATAGGTATATAAACTGTCTTTGGCCCTATTCTTTGCCTGTTTGGGTGCTGTTCTAATTCCTTTTCAGATGTATACCTAGATGGGTCATGTGTACAACTCGTAATTAAATTCCCAGTGTTTACTTGTTTTTTTCCTAGCATGGATTATCTAAGATATGATTTTCTCAAGCCTGGTTTTCTCACATTCTAAAAAAACCCTGAAAGCATGAATGTTATAAACCCTTAGCATAAACTGCTAATAACCCTCTTGTTCCGGTTTCCCCTCATAGAACTTTACTTAAGGAAACGACACCTTCCAGGACTCATGTTGCTTCTGATAGTCTTCCACCTGGTTCATATATAATTATTTTGGGGAGTTAACAATCTTTAGGTGTAGAGTGACGTACTAGTGGATAGGACAGAAACTGTGATTGCCTTAAAAATCAGTCTTACAAAGAAGAGTGAAATTGCCATTTTCTCCTTTGGAAAGATCTTGTGGCCTGGCGTGGTGGCTCATGCTCATAATCCCAGCACTTTGGGAAGCTGAGGTGGATGGATCACCTGAGGTCAGGAGTTCGAGATCAGCCTGGCCAACATGGTGAAATCCTGTCTCTACTAAAATATAAAATTAGCTAGGCATCATGGTGCATGCCTGTAATCCCAGCTACTCAGGAAACTGAGGCAGGAGAATCACTTGAACCCAGGAGGCAGAGGTTGCAGTGAACCGAGATTATGCCATTGCACTCCAGCCTGGGCAGAAAGGGTGAAACTCTAAGAAAAACAAAAAAATAGGAAAGATCTTGTGTGGTCTGACTAAACCATGAGGGAGGTAGTATTGTGAACCTTTGATTCCATCTCACAGCCCAGTTCTCTAGGAACTTAGTGAAAATTCTTTAACTTAGTGAAAATTCTTCTCAAAGCTTAATAATAGTTTGATCAGCAGAGCTAATTTTAATCCACTTCACCCCAGAAATATTTAAATGGAAAATACAGAGAGATTGAAGACTAGATGACATTTTTTATTATGTGTTCGCATTATTTCACATCTTCAGTATAACAATACTAATACAACCACTGCTAAAACTACTGAAATAGTTTAGCATATATCTATACTTTCTTTTTTAACCCTTATTTTGTTTTAGTTCTACAAGTTTAAATGTTCTCCACCAATCCTTTTATTGATGACTCTCTAGTCTTTCTGGTTGTTTAAAGCTTGTTCTTTTGTAGACTCCTTAGGAAAGGCTTTGGAAAACAATTATTTCCCAAGTTTTCACATTCTATACTGGTTTATGCCTTTATATTCACAATTAAGTTTTGTTGGGTGTAAAATCCTTGGCTCACATTTTTTTTCCATCAGGATATCAAATGTGGTATAACACTTTCTTAAGGCATAAGGGAATGCTGTTGAAAAGTCTGGTGATTATCTAATTTTCTTTCCCTTTTTGAGTAGTTTTTGTTTAGATAACTAAAGGCATTTGCTTTTTATGGTTCAGTAATTTTACTAAAATTTATATTAACGTTGGTCTTTTTGGATGAATACTCTCTGGTGCTCTTTCAACATTAATTTCAATTTTTTTTTTGTTAATTTCAGGATTTTTCATTAAGTAGAGTTTTTAGTATTCTTTTCCTTTGATTTTTGTCTTCAAGGACTACTATTATTCATATGTTGGATATTCTTATCTTCACTATTTACCACTTCGTCTAGAATCCTTTTTATTTGTTTTATTTTTTAAGATGTAGTTTTGCTCTTGTTGCCCAGGCGGGAGTGCAACGGTGCAATCTCGGCTCACTGCAACCTCTGCCTCCCAGGTTCAGGCAATTATCTTGCCTCAGCCTCCCAAGTAGCAGGGATTACAGGCATATGCCACCACGCCTGGATAATTTTGTATTTTTAGTAGAGATGGGGTTTCTCCATGTTGGTCACGCTGGTCTCAAACTCCCGACCTCAGGTGATCCACCCGCCTCAGCCTCCCAAAGTGCTGGGATTACAGGCATGAGCCACTGCACACAGGCCTCCTTTTTATTTTTTAAAATATTTACATTTTAAAATATTTACATTCTTCTTACTCTTTTCTTCTTATCTAATATGTATTTGCTCTTGTGTTCTTTCTAGTTTGGTCTTAGTATCCAAAAACATTTTTATATCATTACTGAGATATGGTTCAAATTAGATACAATTCCCCTACTTAAAATGTACAATTCAATGTTTTTAGATATATTCATAAGTATGTGCAACCATAACCACAATCAACTTTAGAATATTTTAGCATTTCAAAAATACCCTCCCAACCCTTTAGTTATCATCCCCTACTGCTGTATCCCCTGAGCAACCACTTAATTACTTTATGTCTCATAGATTTGCCTGTTCTAGATATTTCATAGGAACAGAATCACTACTGATAAAGACATACCCAAGACTGGGAAGAAAAAGAGGTTTAATTGGACTTACAGTTCCACATGGCTGGGGAGGCCTCAGAATCATGGCGGTAGGTTAAAGATACTTCTTACAGGGTGGCAGCAAGACAAAATGAGTAAGATGCAAAATCGGAACCCCCTGATAAAACCATCAGATCTCATGAGGCTTATTCTCTACCATGAGAACAGTAGAGGGGAAACCACTCCCATAATTCAAATTATTTCCCACCAGGTCCCTCCTATAACACATGGGAATTATGGGAATACAATACAAAATGAAATTTGGGTGGGTACACAGAGCCAAACCATATCATCCTACTCCTGGCCCCTCCAAATCTTATGTCCTCACATTTCAAAATCAATCATGCATTCCCAACAGTACTCCAAAGTCTTAACTCATTTCACCTTTAATCCAAAAGTCCATAGTTCAAAAGTATCATCTGAGACAAGGCAAGTCCCTTCCACCTATGAGCCTGTGAAATCAAAGGCAAGCTAGTTACTTCCTACATACAATGAGGGTACAGGTATCGGGTAAATACAGCCATTCCAAATGGGAGAAATTGGCCAAAACAAAGGGGTTACAGGGCCCATGCAAGTCCAAAATCCAGCAGGGCAGTAACATTTTAAAGCTCCAAAATGATCTCCTTTGACTCCAGGTCTCACATTCAGGTCACACTGATGCAAGAGGTGGGTTCCCATGGTCTTGGACAGCTCTGGCCCTGTGGCTTTCAGGGTACAGCCTCCGTCCTGGCTGCTTTCATGGGCTAGTGTTGAGTGTCTGCAGCTTTTCCAGTCACCTGGTACAAGCTGTAAGTTGATCTGCCATTCTGGGGTCTGGAGGATGGTGGTCCTCTTCTCACAGCTCCACTAGGCGGTGTCCCAGTAGGGACTCTGTGTGGGGGCTCCAACCCCACATTTCCCTTCTGCACTGCCCTAGAAGAGGTTCTCCATGACAGCCCTGCCCCTGCAGCAAACTTCTGCCTGGACATCCGGGCATTTCCACGTGTCTTCTGAAATCTAGGCAGAGGTTCCCAAACCCCAATTCTTGACTTTTGTGCACCTGCACGCTCAGCATCACATGGAAGTTGCCAAGGCTTAAGGCTTTCACCCTCTGAAGCCATGGCACGAGCTTTATGTTGGCCTCTTTCAGTCATGGCTGGAGTGGCTAGGAAACAGGGCACCAAGTCCTTAGACTGCACACAGCACAAGGACCCTGGGCCCTGCACACGAAACCATTTTTTCCTCCTAGATCTCCAGGTCTGCCATAGGAGAGGCTGCCACAAACATCTCTGACATGCCCTGGACACATTTTTCCCATTGTTTTGGAAATTAACATTCAGCTTCTTGTGACTTACGCAAATATCTATAGCCAGCTTGAATTTCTCCTCAGAAAATGGGATTTTCTTTTTTATCGCATTGTCAAGCTGCTAATTTTCTGAACTTTAATGCTCTGCTTCTCTTTTAAAACTTAAAGCCTTTAATAACACTTGAGTCACCTCTTGAATGCTTTGCTGCTTAGAAATTTCTTCCACCAGATACCCTAAATCATCTCTCTCAAGTTCAAAGTTCCACAAATCTCCAGGGCAGGGGCAAAATGCCACCAGTCTCTTTGCTAAAACATAACAAGAGTCACCTTTGCTCCAGTTCTCAATAGGTTCCTCATCTCCACCTGAGACCACCTCAGCCTAGATTTCATTGTCCATATAATTATCAGTATTTTTGTCAAAGCCATTCAACAAGTCTTGAGGAAGTAGCAAACTTTCCTATTTTCCTGGCTTCTTCTGAGCCCTCCAAACTGTTTCAATCTCTGCCTGTTACCAAGTTCCAAAGTTGCTTCCACATTTCCCAGTATCTTTTCAGCAACACCCTACTCTACTGGTACCAATTTACTGTATTAGTTCATTTTCACGCTGCTGATAAAGACTTACCTGAGACTGGGAAGAAAAAGAGGTTTAATTGGACTTACAGTTCCACATGGCTGGGGAGGCCTCAGAAACATGGCAGGAGGTGAAAGGCACATCTTACATGCTGGCCACAAGAGAAAATGAGTAAGACGCAAAAGCAGAAACCTCTGATAAAACCACCAGGTCTCGTGAGAGTTATTCACTACCATGAGAACAGTATGAGGGAAACTGCCCCCATGATTCAGATTATCTCCCACTGGGTCCCTCCCACAACATGTGGGAATTATGAGAGTACAATTCAAGATGAGATTTGGGTGGGGACACAGAGCCAAACCATATCAGGTTGTTTGGGTTTCCACATTTTAACTCTATGTATAATGCTGCACCCAAGATAACTCCTCCATTCCATGAATGGGGGCTATGCATCAAGAGAACTTTAACAAAGAAAGCAAACTCATTTTTGAATTTTAAGATCACTCTGGCATTCTGTTTTGAGGTCTGCTAAATTTGCAATGCTGGGTGAAGATGACTTCACAATAAAACCAATGTTGAAAGACACCAAGAGACTGTAACTAGTTGAAATTTCATTTTTCCTTTATAATTTATTTGCCACAATTTTAAATACTGTAGACCATACAGAATGTTTTTTCTGCCCAAAAATGGGGGTCTGTTAACAGACTCAGTCCCAACCTCATTCAGGACAAGCTTGCATCGTTCAGAAGTAGATCACAGAGCAGGTTGCACCCATGCCTTTGCCAGCATAAAGAAGTTGACTCTTTGGGGGTATCAAGGCTCCTCTCATGTTCTGTCACATTAAGGTAAAAACTGAGAGACCATAGCAAGGGCCCCTATCTAGACAAAACCTGATCATCTTATCTTGGACAAATTTCTCTGTTCTTTCTATAGCTTGTGGTAGACAAAATGTGCCCATCAAAGATGTCAACACCCAAATACCTGCAACCTTTGAATATATTATATAGGAAAAGGGACTTTACAGCTATAATTAAGATTATAGATTTTTAAAATAGGAAGATTACCCTGGATATCTGGGTGGGTCCGATCTAACCACATGAGATCTTAAAAGCAGTGAACTCTCGCTAGGGCAAGAAAGATATGGCAGAAGGGGAATTCAGAGAGATTGAAAGCATGAGATTCATCTACCAATGCTGAAGAGGCCCACAGGGGAATTCAGAGAGATTGAAAGCATGAGATTCATCTACTAATGCTGAAGAGGGCCACACAGAAAGTATGAGAAGGAATGTGGGCAGATTCTAGAAACAAAGACTAGCCCACAGCTAACAGCCAGCAAGGAAATGGGGAACTCAGTCCTACAACTGCAAGGAACTGAACTGAAATCTACCACCAACCTAAATGAAGTTGAAAGAACTCTTATCTAGGGACTTCCCCTTACAGTCTCTAGCTAAGAGCCCAGCTCAGTTGACAATCTGATTTCAGCCTTGTGAGGCTTTAAGCAGGGGACCCAGTTGAACCATATTGTACCTAGATTTCTGTGCCATGGAACTGTGAGATACTAAATGGGTGTTGTTTTAAGCTACTAAGTTTGTAGTAATTTGATCTAGCAGTAATAGAAAATTAATATGTAAACCTTTTTTTTTTTAAAAAAAAGCAGAATTTGCAAGCAAATGTGACTTTGAGCATAATTCTTTTTCTTCATTGCAAATATGTGATGTAGGAGTCTTTGAGTTATTTGCTTGAGAATAACAGTGATAAACTATACTTCTATCTGTGCTCCTCAGTATTTGGTTGCATTAATTGGAAGACTGAGGTTCTACTTAGGGGATTTTTTCCTCCAAGTCCTTCTAGAATACCCTAGAATGGAGAATGAATTTTAGGAGATCAGGACTGCGGCATGAAGATGAATTATCAAGCTACTGTACTAATCCAGCTGAGGGATGATAGGACAGGGTTAGCTGGTATGGAAGAGTCAGACTGGAGAGGGGGACATTTATGTTGATTCCTAATAGTTCAAGAATGGCTTACTAGGTGGACGGTGGGGTGGTAAGGAGGAGGTAAATGGATATTGAAAACTGAAGCTCTGCTGATTCTCAAATTAGTCACTCCCATTTGGGAATTAACATGTAAGTTGATAAAATCATGTCAGTGGAGATTACCCAGGAGATACTTATGGATTTGTTTTAAAATATAAAACATAAAAGGAGGAATGAGGAAGTATTATATACAGCGATTAATAGAGAGGAGATTCTGTTGCTTGGGACTGGAGAGAGAAAAATGAAGAGGCTTAGAAAAGATGAGAAAGATGTTGGCTAAATTAGATTTGATACATTGCAAATGAACTTAAAAAAGTGGTATATGGTCTCTTTTTGTATTAGTGAATTTTCACACTGCTATAAAGAACTACCTGAGACTGGGTAGTTTATGAAGAAAAGAGGTTTAACTGACTCACAGTTCTACACGGTGGGAGAGGCCTCAGGAAACGTACAATTATGGTAGAAAGCAAAGAAGCAGCAAGGACCTTCTTCATAAGACAGCAGGAGGTGGGGAGGAAGTGCCACACTTTTAAACCATCAGATCTCTTAAGAACTCACCATCACAAGAACAGCATGGGGGCAATCACTCCCATGATCCAATCACCTCCCACCAGGACCCTCCCTCGACATGTGGGAATTACAATTTGAGATGAGATTTGGGTGAGGACACAGAGCCAAATCACCTCACCCTTAGATGGAAATAAAATAAGTAGTGGGAAGGCATGAAGCTAGAAAAAGTTCTTGTTAGCTACCAGTGAACACTGCCAGTCCAGGACAGCTAGATTCCTGCCTTTGTGAATAATGATGATGGTGGAATTGGCTACAGAAGACAGAGGCACAGGGAAAAGTGATAGTGTTCAAACCAGCTATGTGCACATAGGAAGCTTCACAAGCTGGTGTCTGTAGTTTGGGGAATATTAATATTGTGTTCCTCTTGGGTATATTATTCATTCAGTAAAAATTTAGCTATTTATAAAATCATTTACAGAGAAATTGGAGATTCTTTCAATCTCCTATTTCTGTGAAAACATTGCAGTTGTACTAAGACTGAAAAATCCTAGTTAGCTTATACAGGAGCTACCTATGCATTGAACAGTTTCCTCATGAAAAGCTCACAATGACTATTCTTGATACCCTCTGCTGATCTGAATCTGTGAAAGTATTTGACAGTTGCACAAAGCAGCAGAGAGAGAAAGTAAGTTGCCCACACACAAGAACCTAAGAGGGCTCCCTGCTGAACCACCAGTTGTGGAGAAAGCAGCCAACCAGGGGAAGAACCATTCAGGACAGAATGTTCCTCATTTTTTCCAGCTGATTTAGATGGACTAAAAAAGAATTAAAATTCAATCCATTCCAAAGCACCAAATAATAATTTTAGGAACTATGTGGAACTAGATGCTATACTTTCACTCCCTTTCCTAACGTCTTTGTTTTTGGCTAAGAATAAAAACAGCTGTCAAGGTTCCCTCTCTCAAGCTCTGTTAACACACCTAGTCCAAAGGCGCATGTGTGTCATGTCTCTAATATATTTTATTGCTGTCTTTTAAAATTCCCCTTAAGACGCTGGCCCAATATTGTTGCATTCAACCACATTTCTATCACAAGGATTAAAAAGAACTTAAGTATAATTTTATTCTATTCTGCATCAGTGCCATATACACACAAAAAAATGTTTAGATAAGTTAATAAGTTATAACATTCTATGTTTTAATATTAATAACAAGGACATAAATGATCATTTCCTGAGTTAACAGTGCAATGTAAAATTTAATCTGTATTGCTAATAAGACATTTTACAGCATAGAAACATGATCGAAGTGATCATTTACTTTATCATGTCATAAAACACAAGTGCTTATTGTAGAACAGTGATATAATTTAAATGGCAAGGAAATTTGTGATTCATAACAAAGAATCCTGTATGTATTTGTTGCCATGATTAACTGTCCAGGTCAAATATCAGTAGTAAAATAAGTTATGGTACAAAAGAAAGCCAAGAAGTTAGAAGGAACATTTGATTTCATTTAAGAAACTGAAGCCTGGATTCTAGTTAACCTTTCATTATGTACAAAAATGTTCTCTTAAAAAACCCTAAGCAATCACAAATTTAGATAAACTAGTTGAATAAAGGACAATGACAGCTCTTCATTATGCTGTAAAACTATGGATCTCATTTTTGGAAAAGTTGAGATCCTGCAGCAACCTGAAAAACAAACAAAAAGCACATGTTTCTAAGGGAAAATGTTTTAAAATGAAGGAATAAGAGCAGCTTACCACCATAATCATGATACTTTTTCATTCTCCCCATTTACTATGCAGTTTTGTTTAATAAAAAAACACTATCACTTCTTAAAAAATTAGTGATTAGTAACTCCTAAATATCATGAAATATCTAAGCAGTGCTGAAATTTTCAACTATATCATAAATGCCATAATTTTAAAAAATAGTTTCAATCAAGACCCAATTAAAATTTACTCATTATGATTGGCTGATAAGTCTTTCAGGCATCTTTTGATCTATAAGATCCCCCAGATCCCCACTCCATCCTGCAATTTATTTGTTGACAAAAATCAGATTTTTATTTGTTGAGTCTCCTAAAACCTTCATTTTTCTACATCCCTGTGGTATTGCTTAATAATATGTATCTACGTCCTCATATTTTCCATAACTTAACAAATGGATCTAGAGGCTTGATCAGACACAGGTTCAAATCTTTTTGACAAGACTATTTCATAGGTAATGTTCCTCTATCTGGAGGCATGTAATAAATGGTTGCCTCTCTTTTTGGATGCTAGGTACCATTATGATCTATGTATAGATCCATTAGTTAATTAAGCACTGCAATTGGTGATATTCTACTTCTATCATTCTTTATTCATTAATCAGCTGAGGAATCCTATAAAGAAAAATGTCTGCTGATTTATTATGTGGTTATTCAGTAGTATGGCTCATATAGCAAAGGGAGCATAAATGTTTGATTTTTTCCCCCTTTATTCACCAGTTTTCAAAGAAAGGAATTGATTCCCCTACTATTCTATCTTCATTCTCCCCCTACTGAACAGGAAAAGTAGAAATATTGCATATTATTCAACTAGGAAAATAGTACAATAACTACTTTTTTACCAATTACTCTATTATATGTAGTCACTTTGCTAGGCACTTCACATATTTATGTATTATTATTTATTCATTTTTACAGACAAGTGCACTAAAACTTAGAAAGGTTAAGAACTGCCCTAGGACACCCAGCAAATGATTGTAAGATGCCTGTAAGTGGTAGACCTGGGATTTAAACTCCAGCTGGCAGCTCCCCGAGGGGATACACATACTCACACAAAGGGCCAGTAGGGCACAGGAGTTGAGGCCAACACAGTGCAGCAGTAAAGCCTCTCAGTGTCTGGGCCCATGCTACCATTCTGTCCTGTTCTGCCAGGCAAGCAGCCTCACCCGAGCCAAACCAGTCTAGGCTTTTGTATAAATCTGCACCCCTAATGCATCTGCTAGTTCTCTCTGCCTGTACTATCCCCTTCTCCATCTCTCTTGACTGCTAGATTTTAGTCCACATGCAGTGCACATGACTTTTTTGACCATGCAGCTCCTGTCTCTCCAACACACACATCGCTAGGTAAAAGTAACCCATCTCTCCCAGAATTCCCATTACATCTTGATTTTTATCTCTAGTAAGATATTTATGGTGTTCTGAGTCATACTTTAGTTATCAGTATGCGCATCTGTTTCTACCACTAGATAGTGCGGTCCTTGAAAGGAGAGATTGTTTTACTAATCTCTGTAATAAAGTGCATATTTAGTGGATAAAGAACCATTATTGGCCAAGTAATGATAAGCTGCTTATCTCTATTTTTTTAAAAAATAGGTATTCTGAGTCTTTCTCTGTTATCATACTATACAAATTGACAAATGTTTACCAAATATGGAGAATATGTCTGGGATGGCTATATTTATAATATAATCTATGTAGCAGACATGAGATTAACTTTGGAGAACTCTAGGAGTGGACATTACAAGAAAGACTCATTTTTCAGAACAGCAAAAACTATAATAAGAAACCCATATAATTGCCAATCAAGAAAAATATACCACATCCATTAAGATGATGAGGATAAGGAAACCAAAGAAACGAGTCCTAACTGAAAGTCACAAGGGTAGCTACTATGAATTTTAAGTACTGATTTGAATCAAGTTACATCTCAAAATGCAACTCTATGTAGTATGTTCAGGAGTGAGTAATAGCAGGAATCCATATGTAATGATTAATAAATACTCCTGAGCAACTCTGGGTAAGCCAGTTAGCACAGCATTGAAAGACTGGCTCTGAGGTAAAAGTGAGAAAAGAAAGCTATATAGGTTCTGGTCAATTTTTTTTTTTTTGAGATGGAGTTTCGCTCTTGGTGCCCAGGCTGGAGTGCAATGGCATGATCTCAGCTCACTGCAACCTCTGCCTCCTAGGTTTGAGCGATCCTCCTGCCTCAGCCTCCCAAGTAGCTGGGATTACAGGCACCCACCACCATGCCCGGCTAATTTTTGTACTTTTAGTAGAGACGGGGTTTCACCATGTTGGCCAGGCTGGTCTCGAACTCCTGACCTCAGGTGATCCACCTGCCTTGGCCTCCCCAAGTTTATGGTCAATTTTAAAAATGCAAAAATGATTCTAATTATTTAAAAGTATTATTATACTACAATCTATAAAGTACTCACTGAGATATTTCTAAAATCGCAGAAGCAATACAGTAGAAGACAGTACAGCTCTTAGCCTTTTTTCCTAAAAATTTTATATTCAAACTGTATAATGTTAGTTTTCATTGTAAATTTAATAGTTTTGCTAGAGCTTTAAAAGAGCAAAAGTTTACATAGAAACTTGAAAAATCTTTTTAAGTTGAGAGAGTTTAACTAAAAGAACATTTTTCTTAAAGCATTAAAACACAGAAATATATTTAATTAAAAATAAAATACATTTTAAATTCAACATAGAAGGAAAAAAGTTTTTAATGCCTTTATTTATTGATTGGGGGGGTCAATCTTTTCTATAATTAAAATTTTAAATAAAAAAGCAAGATATAAGACTATGTATGAGGACTAAACTCTGATTTTTTTATCTTGCCCAAATTCCTATCTAAGGGGTCTAGGAAGTCATGCCCTACAAACTATAAATTCTCATCAGATGTGTTTTATTTAACCCTATATATCATGACTTACTTTCCAACCTGACTCTGGCATAACATTACGAGACAAGGAAGAAAATCAAAATATTTTACCCCAAAACAAGTTTCTTTGCCATATCTTGAAATGGCCCTGCAAATCTGTCCTTTGTGGGGGAAATCTGCATCTGTAAAGAATCCTATCAACATAGCTAGATCTTCTTGTTCCCGGCCAGTCCAATCCTGAAGAGGTTAACTAAGAGTCTAGTACCTTTTAAAGGTCTGAATAGGCAACACTGTCATCTATTATCTCTAAGGGCAGCCACTGTAAGACTTCCAAAGAACCTTGGTCTCCACAATCTTTTATCTTAACCTGAACATTCCCTTTCTATGGATCTCAGGTCTTTAGACAAACTCAACCAATTGTCAACCAGAAAATGTTTAAATTTACCTATAGCCTGGAAACTTGCGCTCCCCGGCAACCCAGATTTGAGTTGTTCTGCCTTTCTGGACCAATCAATGTATTTCTTAAATGTATTTGATTGATGTCTCATGCCTCCCTAAAATGTATCAAACCAATCTGTGCCCTGATCATCTTGGGCACATGTTCTCAGGACCTCCTGAGAGCTCACAGGCCATAGTCACTCATCTTTGGCTCAGAATAAATCTCTTCAGAGATTTTGGAGAGTTTGACTCTTTTCGCCAACATCTAGAAATGTTAGGCTTAGTCACCTGCTAAATAAGAATAGGGCGCTTAAAACAGCTATATTTTAAAATCATCTAGAAATCCAACAGGGGCTACCTTTAACCAAATATTTTAAAGTGCCATTTTAAAGCTAAATCACATCAAAGTGAATTTCAAACAGGATCGCCACCACCACTGCTTTTTCATGATCCAGGCTTCAACTATTTAAGTCTTGCCTTATTTGTGTTCTAGTCTCCCCTTTTTGTCTTGCTGCTTGGCTTTTGACCACATATATTATTTACTAACTTTCACTCAGTTACAGAGAATGAAGATCAAAAGCTACAATGAGATGAACATTCCTTATTAATTACTATATATTATAAAGCTTTGATGGAAGAAGAGGTTGGGCCTAATGTCCCAAATAAGATTGTGGCACCAATCTTGTGAGTGTATCCATGTTGGCAGCCATTAGCAGAGAACACTGATTGCTAGCTGTAACTTACTTCTGTGTTTTATCTAACAATATGCATAATCCTAGCCTCCAACTCAAATTATACGAAGATTTAAAGACTGTTATTTTCTAAAACTGTAAGATTATTAAAGTGCAGGTTCATATAAATAGGAAGAACTGAGAGATATTTGTCATGAAAGATCTTCATTTCAGTATTGGGCAGTCTGTTTCCTACTACACTGCTACTCACCTTACTCCTTGTTCTGTAAATGGCACTGGTCCACAAATGCAGACGAGAACTTTGGATTTGTCCAAATTTCTTTTCAAAAATTCAGAAAGAAGAGCTGGTGAAATATGTCCCTGTTTGCCATTCCATTCAGAAATAGGTGCTGAGAGAACAAATTCAACATCCAGTCTACGGAAAAGAAAAACAGTTTTTTAAAGTTTATTATTTTAAACATATCATTAACATGTGTCAAGTTCAATAATATATTTCTCCCCTAAAGAATAATTTAATATATAAAGATTGATACACTTGCTAGAAAAACACTGAAAAAAATTATAAGATTTAACAAAAACATATAGGTAAATCTATATTTGCTAAGGATTAGCTTTTCCTATACAGTAAGGAATGTAATTTGGCATTTTTTTTTAAGTTGAACTAAGTAACCAAGCATGGTAGCTCACACCTGTAATCCTAGCATGTTGGGAGGCCACGGCGGGAGGACTGTTTGAGAACAGGAGTTTGAGATCAGCCCGGGCAACACAGTGAGACCTAGTTTCTACAAAAAACAAACAAACAAAAAAACAGAAAACCCCCCCAAAAAACAAAAACAACTGTTTAAACTTAGCCAGGTGTGGTGGTATGTGCCTATGGTCCTAGCTATTTGAGAAGCTGAGGCAGGAGGATCGTTTGATCCAGTGAGCTATGATTGCACCAGCCTGGGCGACAGAGCAAGAACCTGTCTCTTAAAAAAGAAATTAATTAAAAATAAATATATAAATGAAATAGAGATTTCAAGGGATCTCAGAGAACTCCACATTTCTATTAATAATTTACTGGTATTGAAAAAAAAAGAACAAATATTGCATGTTCTCACTTATAAGTGGAGCTAAACCCTGTGTATCCAAGAACATAAAGATGAGAACAATAGACACTGGGGACTCCAAATGGAGGGAGGTGTAGGGAAAGGGGCAAGGGCTGAAAAACCTCCTAGTGTGTACTATGTTCACTGTCTAGGTGACAAGATCAACAGAAATCCAAATTTCAGCATCACACAATATATCCTTGAAACAAATCCGCACATTTACCCCCGAACCCAAAATAAACAATAATAATATGCTGGTATAAATCACAGTAAATAGCAATTACCAGTGACACATGTATTTTAATCTCTGGCTCAAAGCTCTCCAATGATTTCCAGACCCTTACAACCAGTTTGATTAAGAAGCCTATTTGACTTCTTACTGTCACTGTCTCAAAGGCCCTCAACCTCAACCTCAACCTCATGATCTCTGTAACTGGCACCACAGTCTGCTTGGTTTTACAAGCCAGAAACCTGGGATTTATCCTGGGAACCTCTCTCTATCTCACCCTCCATATCCAATTCATCACCAAGTCCTGCTCTAACTCTGTTTACCTCTTAGCCTTCACTGCCATAACACTGCCTGTTCTCTTTCTTCTTTCTGTAATGACATTACCACTCCCATTCTTCAGTTTTCAGCTCAAGCATCAGGGAATCCACAGGGAAGTATTGCACCTCCACAAGGCTGAGGTCCTTTGTTTCATGTGTTGTAGCAATGTTTTCTTTTTCCTTTTCTTCATAGCCATTTACTTCAGATTTTAAATATGTTGTCACTAAGCTGATTACCTATTGTCTACCTTCTCCAATAGACTCTAAACTCCATGAGAACAGGGACCATGTCTGCTTTGGCTATCACTGTATCCCTAACACACAGGAGGTACCCACATACTACGGAATGAAAAAGATGAAAGCAAAAGGGTACAGGATTAAAACAAAGTCTCACAATGTAACAACAGACCATTTCTTCCCATGGGCTTAGTAATCTGTTATACAAATTGCTGGTGAAAAGCCACAGTAAATTCAGAATTCTATGTTGTACCTGCTCTGTCTGCTCTGTTTTAGCAAACAAAACTAATTCTTACCATTTCAATAGCATCAAATTGAAAGCAGTTCTACATGTTCCAGTGAGTAACTGAGTAGCAGGAATTCATGATACATTAATTTAAACCACATGAAAAAGCTGAAGTGAACGGTTTCTCTTATGAGGGGACAAAGGAAGTAAATATGAAAACAGAAACAAGGTATGGCTGGTACAGCTGCCCTCACATCGCTGTGCCTCAGCTGGATTAAGTTTCCCAAGAACTAAGGAGCTGGCACAACACAAGCAGCACAGACCAAATAAGAGACCAAATAAGAGCAGCAGCAGAGGGCGAGAGAACCAGCCTCAGCTCTCCACACAGACTCTAGCCTCTAGGTCTTGTCCATTTGTGGAATGAGGTTGGGAAATAAGTCATCTCTTACATTTCTAATATTCTTTGATTTTATATTAAAAACACCTACAGGACTATGTTTTATTTCTTATCTTCAAGCTTCCCATTTAGTATCAGCAGCAACGCTAATCCACTCTATAGCCTCGCCAAAGGCTAATCCACAAAATAGCCTCCCCAAAGATACTCGCTATTTTTACCTTGCAAGCATTTAAAACTAAGACAGTTTTAAATAACCTCAGGATGTGATATTTGCTTACTGCTTCATGAGGGCAAGGTCCTTGTCTGTCTTGTTCAATACTGTATCCAGGCTTTGCTCAATAAAGTACACACAAAAAAAATGCCTTTTGAATAAAGAAATGTATTTACAAAGAGGCCATGTTGGCTAAAAATAAAAATTGTACTTAAAAGAACAAAGCCATGTGCTGGCATCCATAAAATTACATATAAAAATATATGTGAATTCATAAGTGTGTTTTTCTGGAAAAAAAAAAACATAATCTTTCTTTCATCAGATCAAAGGGCCAAAAGCAGCCATAAAACCACTGTCTTAAATTTCCAATTATACATAGATACTTGAATAAAATGTGGAAACTGTCCTGTTAAATTAAAGGATAAAAGATGCTCTCCTGTGGCTCTATTTCAAATGAGCCTATAACTGGAATAAAACTGCTAAATTAATACTGAAGTTTCTGTAGTCTGCCACAAGTACCTGGTCATAATTTTCCTTCACTGGGATGCTTTATAAAAAAGCCTAATCAGTGATATATTTTCTGCAGGTATATACTAAATGGTGATAAATAACAGATTCTTACATAAACGGTATAAACTTCTCATGTATTTTGTATTTATTCATATAATGGTCCCTTGACTATAATTTATGCAATCAATGGAAAAGGTGAACAGAAATAACGGCTGCAATTTAAGGATATTGTAAAGAGGCTGTTATCCTGCTTATCTCCTTTTCATAGGCTGAGAAAAGAGCTTAATCTGGAACAGGAGCATTCCCAAGTTAAGACTCAATAATTCTTTAATGAAAGATTTTTTTATATCAAAATACAGATAATTCCTGTGGAATCCTCTCTCCTGGCTTTTCTGAATGAAGGTCAACTTACTGTCTAAAGTAATTACAGCTTTGAGATGCCAGAGACAAGTGAGGGCACACAGTAAACATCCTGAAATTCCTCTATAATTTCAAAAGTGCCAAAAGGGGTTGGGACTCTTGAAGAGGTTACCTGAAAATAAATTCAGATTAACTCATAAAATACAAACTAATATGAAAGAGGGAGAGAACAGACCTGCTTCTGATGAGTGCCTATGCGATCTTAAATGTCAGTCTAAGTAAGCTTGTCAAAAAATTTATTTTAAGGTAGGCTGACAGTGATTTGAAATGACAAGTCTTGAAATACAAATGTATTCATTTAGCCTAAATCATTAGCAGTCATCCAATGACTTATTCCTTCCTCCTCTAGCCAATCAGCTTCGGCAACTTACCTCCTTCATATTTCTCACACAAAGTCCCTTACCTTCCCATTTTTAATGTCACAACTCCAGATCAGGTTCTTATATCTCTTCTCTAAAATACTACATTAACAGCCTTAGCCCTTAATCTATTTGATATACCATTGCCATATTAGTTCCCCTAAAAATCCTGATACAACTTTGCAACCTTTTTGCTTAAAAGCTTCAGTGATTCCTCACTGCCCACAGATTAGTATTTCAGCTTTTCCTATTTATTTATTTTTTTTTTTCTAGCTAAAGAAAATGTCTGCAACTGTAGTAAAAATTGCTATGTGCTCACAGGAAAAAAATCTCACAAAACTAGGAATCAAAATTAGATAAAACATATATAATTATGGAAACATTTTTAAAAATGAATCTAATGAAAGGAAACACTAGTATGCCTCCAGATGTTAGCAGTTATTCCATGAAAGCAGGCTAACTATCAAATAAATCTGTGACATACTGGGTTCAAAAAAGTTAAATATATTTCCTTAGAATTTCAGAAAGCCTTCAATATGCTAAGTTCAGAGTAAATCTTCAAGAAGGCACAGACTATTTCCCAAATGTATTCAATCATAGAGTCCATTCTGGGGAATACATTAACATTTCAAAGCACATATTCCAAGCAACACAACATCTGAGGAACATCTCCTGGAAGAAACCGAAAGTGCTATAAGGTTCCAGATTAGTGGGCTGCCTATCTGGGTACATAAGAGGTTAGGGAAAAAGAAACAGTTTCAGGTATCCTCTTCCATTTACTTCTGCTTCTGGCATCATCAGCTTAAATGGAACTGCCATATTGCTAGCCCCAATACTGACATCAGAAGACAAAAACATATAGTTCACAGAGCCTGTCAGCACTACAGGGAGATGAGCCGCAGTGTCACTGTGCCTTCTTCCTGTGTCTATCTATATAATATTTACTTCACATATGGATTACATTCAAGGTCTTTCATCACCTGATTTTAGCCTAGCTTGTTTCCTCAACTGTAAACAAAAAGGATCAGAAATGATAACTATGAAGATTCCTTCTAAAACTGATATAAGGTTTAATGGGTTTATTTTTACTTATTCTGCATCATTCTCCTTCATGCACAGTATTTATTTCAAAAAAACGACTCGACTCTGTTATTAAAACACTAGAATATACTGGCCCTCATGTCTTATGCAATCCCACTACCCAAATTTATTTTCCCACTCAGAGAAATGCTAATCATTTCCCAAAGCCCAGCTCAAAAGCCCCTTCTTCCATGAAGCTCTGATATTCCTACCCTCACAAAAATGGAATAAAATTCTTTTTACTAGATAGCTATGGTATGTTTTTTGTTCCTCTCAAGGCACAGACTTTACAGTCACTGATGTACTTTAGAACTTCACCACCACTAGGGTAGTCTTACTGATTTCTTATCTTTTTGTAAGGTCAAGCACATTTTGCAGATAGTGAGCACACAAATGTTTAAAGTGATGTTAATGGTCTTCTATCTTCTGTTGGTGCATATAAGTGGGTAAATAGTCCCCTTTCCTTTGTGACCCATTTCTGTGCTGCTTAGAATCCCTTTTTTCCTCCTCTTTCTTTTGCCCCAACTAACTTCCCAATCCACTCTAGTGTAAAAATAATGACACTAACAACATCACTGTTAATGACACTATCAGTGTTAATGTCATCATCAATGACAATGTAGGCTGGGTATAGTATTCTCTGCTAAGTGCTTTCATTTTTCAGAGGCTATTAGTCAAAATGTAACAGATGCTGGAGAGGATGTGGAGAAATAGGAATATTTTTACACGGCTGGTGGGAGTGCAAATTAGTTCAACCACCGTGGAAGACAGTGTGGCGATTCCTCAAGGATCTAGAACCAGAAACACCATTTGACCCAGCAATCCCATTACTGGGTATATACCCAAAGGATTATAAATCATTCTACTATAAAGACACATGCACATGTATGTTTATTGCAGCACTATTCACAATAGCAAAGACTTCGAACCAACCCAAATGCCCATCAATGATAGACTGGATAAAGAAAATGTGGCACATATACACCATAGAATACTATGCAGCCATAAAAAAGGATGAGTTCATGTCCTTTGCAGGGACATGGATGAAGCTGGAAACCCGCATTCTCAGCAAACTAAGACAGGAACAGAAAACCAAACACCCCATGTTTTCACTCATAAGTGGGAGTTGAACAATAAGAACACATGGACACAGGGAGGAGAACATTCCACACTGAGGACTGTTGTGGGGTGCGGGGTTAGGGATAGAATTAGGAGAAATACCTAATGTAGATGACGGGTTGATGGGTGCTGCAAACCACCATGGCACATGTATACATACGTAACAAACCTGCATGTTCTGCACATGTATCCCAGAACTTAAAGTATAATAGGTAGCAAGAGCCTTAAAACACTTTGACCCAATACTTCTTCTGATACATCTTTATCCTGAATAGTTAGAGGAAGTATTGAACAATTTCTAGTCACTATGTCAAATAATAGAGAATTGGTTAAATAAATTATGGTATGCTCCCATGACTGAATACAATGCAGTTATTCAAAATCATGGTATATTGCAGGATTTACTAACTGGCACGACTGGCACTTTGGGCTTGATAATTCTTTGTTGTAGGCGGGCTGACCTGTGAATTGTAAGATATTTTGTAGCAATCCTGGCCTCTACTGACTAGGTGTCAGTAACACCTCTTCCCCCAGTTGTGAAAATAAAAAATGTCTCCAGACATAAATGTTTCTGGGGTGGCAGAGTTGCTTAAGGTTGAAAACCACCTGTTGAAAATATTCTTTATGTAAAAAACACATAATACAATAAGTAGAAATGTAGTTATAAAAATTATAGTTAGTATGACTACATTATTTTAAATATACAAAACAAAAAGATAGGTATGCGTATGAATAGAAAGATACAGACCATAACATTAATAATTGTTCTTTGGGTGGCAGGATTATGGGTGATTTTTTTCTTATACCTTTTCTATATAAACATGTATTAATTTTATAAAGAGAAGGGAAAAATCAACAAATACTGTTATAAAAAATGTACCACTACCTTTACTAAAGATTAATGGTCTCCAAGAATGACTCATTTGAAACAAAAAGGAAAATACCTGTTATATTTATATACCATAAAATGTTTTCTAGAAGTCAACCTGTCAAGCTGTCCCACCTGTCCCACCCCTCAAAACTCATTCTACAAAAGCAGAGACATCACAGAGCTAGGGCATTCTGCTGATGGGAGCAGGTGGGCCAACGTGTACTGAATGAACTGAGCCTCAGAACACTGATCACATATTTGGGAGAAGGATAAGTGGAATTTAGTTTGATTTCAGTTTACATAATTAGTTAAATCCACTACTGCACATATTTGCCTTATGTTTTGTCTCATTTTTCATAAGAGAAAAAGTATAAGATTTTGCTAGACTTGGAAGGTGGTGAATGGAATCCCAATTGTTAGAACAGTCAAGTTTAATAACATATTTGGACAAAATTTGGGTACACATTTTTTTCTGTTCAGATTTCATACTTAATGACATGAAAATGAGACTGAAATAGAAAGAGTAATACTCTAAAAAGTATTTATGAAGTATCTATATTTTTGCAATTCTGAGGGCAGTAATTAGGGAAAATGAAGAGATGCATTCCCTGGGCTGCATGAGAAAAAAAGCGAACACAATATCTTATCACTGCTGGATCCATGTGTACAGGCACATAATAGATGTTACACATATTTCACGAATGAATGAATGAATGTCTGCTACAAACATACTAATTCTGGGCTAGGCACCTACATAGGCTAACTCACTGATTCCCATGTCCAAATGATTCTGTGGTGTAGGTATTAATGTTCGTTTTACAGATGGAAAAACTGAAGCTCAGCCAGATGAAGTAATTTGCCCAAGGCCAAGAGATTAATAACTTTCCATTATACAATTTTATTTTGAAGAATTCCATTTGCTAATTATATTATCTAGATAAACTCTGAGGACAAGCATAGCACGCTTGCTGAAAATATTTGATCATATGTCAGCCTCAGAATCCATAATTCTTATCCTTCTCCTTGTTCCACAAAGGATGGAGTAGAAGACTGGGACCTAAATATAGAGAGTAGGGTATTTCTCTTAACTACAAAATTTGTTTTTTAATATTTACAATTCAATGACAATTTAACCACAGAAGTGTGAAAAGTGTCTGTTCATATCCTTCACCCACACTTTTTGATGGGATTTTTTTTTTTTTTTTTTTTTTTCTGGTAAATCTGTTTAAGCTCCTTGTAGACTCTGGATATTAGCCCTTTGTCAGATGGATAGATTGCAAAATTTTTCTCCCATTCTGCAGGCTGCCTGTTCACTCTGATGATAATTTCTTTTGCTATGCAGAAGCTCTTAATTAGATCCCATTTGTCAATTTTGGCTTTTGTTGCAATTGCTTTTGGTGTTTTAGTCATGAAGTCTTTGCCCATGCCTATGTCCTGAATGGTATTGCCTAAGTTTTCTTCGAGGGTTTTTATGGTTTCAGATCTTACGTTTAAATCTTTAATCTATCTTAATTTTTGTATAAGGTGTAAGGAAGGGTCCAGTTTCAATTTTGCGCATATGGCTAGTCACTTTTCCCAATACCATTTATTAAATAGGGAATCCTTTCCCTATTGTTTGTCAGGTTTGTTGAAGATCAGATGGTTGTAAATGTGGGGCATTATTTCTGAGACCTCTATTCTGTTCCACTAGTCTATATATCCGTTTTGGTACCCGTACCATGCCGTTTTGGTTACTGTGGCCTTGTAGTATAGTTTGAAGTCAGGTAGCATGATGCCTCCAGCTTTGTTCTTTTTGCTTAGGACTGTCTTGGCTATACAAGCTCTTTTTTGGTTCCATATGAAATTCAAAATAGTTTTTTTCTAATTCTGTGAAGACAGTCAATGGTAGCTTGATGGGGATAGCATTAAATCTATAAATTACTTTGGGCAGTATGGCCACTTTCATGATACTGATTCTTCCTATCCATCAGCATGGAACGTTCTTCCATTTGTTTGTGTCCTCGCTTATTTCCTTGAGTAGTGGTTTGTAGTTCTCCTTGAAGAGGTCCTTCACATCTCTTGTAAGTTGGATTCCTAGATATTTTATTCTCTTTGTAGCATTTGTGAGGAGTTCACTTATGATTTAGCTCTCTATCATTGGTGTGTAGGAATGCTTGTAATTTTTGCACATTGATTTGGTATCCTGAGACTTTGCTGAAGTTGCTTATCAGCTTAAAGAGTTTTTGGGCTGAGATGATGGGGTTTTCTAAATATACAATCGTGTCATCTGGAAACAGAGATAATTTAACTTCCTCTTTTCCTATTTGAATATCCTTTCTTTCTTTCTCTTGCCTTATTGCCCTGGCCAGAACTTGCAATACTATGTTGAATAGGAGTGGTGAGAGGGGCATTCTTCTCTTGTGCTGGTTTTCAAAGGGAATGTTTCCAGCTTTTACCCATTCAGCATGATATCGGATGTGGGTTTGTTATAAATAGCTCTTATTACTTTGAGATATGTTCCATCAGTACCTAGTTTGTTTTTAGCATGAAGGGGTGCTGAATTTTATTGAAGGCCTTTTCTGCATCTATTGAGATCACCACGTGGTTTTTGTCATTGGTTCTGTTTTTGTGATGCATTACATTTATTGATTTGTGTATGTTGAACCAGCCTTCCATCCCAGGGATAAAGCCAATTTGATCATGGTGGAAAAGCTTTTTAATGTGCTGCTAGATTCAGTTTGCAATTATTTCATTGAGGATTTTTGCACTGATGTTCATCAGGGATACTGGTCTGAATTTTTCTTTGTTTTGTTGTGTCTCTGCCAGGTTTTGGTATCAGGATGATGCTGGCCTCATAAAATGAGTTAGGGAGGATTCCCTCTTTTTCTATTGTTTAGAATAGTTTCAGAAGGAATGGTACCAGCTCCTCTTTGTACCTCTGGTAGAATTCAGCTGTAAATCCGTCTGGTCCTGAGCCTTTTTTGTTTGGTAGACTATTAATTACTACCTCAATTTCAGAACTTGTTACTGATCTATTCAGGGATTCAACTTCTTCCTGGTTTAGTCTTAGCAGGGTGTATGTGTCCAGGAATTTATCCATTTCTTCTAGATTTTCTACTTTATTTGCATAGAGTTGTTTACAGTATTCTCTGATTGGTAGTCTGTATTTCTGTGGGATCAGTGGTGATCTCCCCTTTATCATTTTTTATTGTATCTATTTGATTCTTCTCTCTTTTCTTCTTTATTAGTATGGCTACCAGTTTATCCATTCTGTTAATCTTTTCAGAAAACCAGCTCCTGGATGCACTGATTTTTTGAAGGGTTTTTCATGTCTCCATTTCCTTCTGTTTTTCTCTGATCTTAGTTTATTTCTTGTTTTCTGCTAGCTTTTGCATTTGTTTGCTCTTGCTTCTCTAGTTCTTCTCATTGTGATGTTAGGGTGTCAATTTTAGATCTTTCTCGCTTTCTTCTGTGGGCACTTTGTGCTATAAATTTCCCTCTACATACTGCTTTAAATGTGTCCCAGAGATTCTGGCATGTTGTGTCTTTGTTTTTATTGGTTTCAAAGAACTTATTTATTTCTGCCTTAATTTCGTTATTTACGCAGTAGTCATTCAGGAGCAGGTTGTTCAGTTTCCATGTAGTTGTGTGGTTTTGAGTGAGCTTCTTAATCCTGAGTTCTAATTTGATTGCACTGTGGTCTGAGACACTGTTTGCTATGATTTCTGTTCCTTTGCATTTGCTGAGGAGTGTTTTACTTCCAAATATGTGGTCAATTTTAGAATAAGTGCTATGTGGTGCTGTGAAGAATGTATATTCTGTTGATATGGGGTGACGAGTTCTGTAGATGTCTATTAGGTCCACTTGGTCCAGAGCTGAGTTCAAGTCCTGAATATCCCTATTAATTTTCTGTCTCGTTGATCTGTCTAATATTGACATAGGGTGTTAAAGTCTCCCACTATTATTGTGTGAAAGTGTCTCTTTGTAAGTCTTTAAGAACTTGCTTTTTGAATCTGGGTGCTCCTGTATTGGGTGCATATACATTTAGGAAAGTTAGCTCTTCTTGTTGCATTAATCCCTTTAGCATTATGTAATGCCCTTGTCTTTTTTGGTCTTTGTTGGTTTAAAGACTGTTTTATCAGAGACTAGGATTGCAACCCCTGCTTTTTTTGTTTTGTTTTGTTTTGTTTTTTTGCTTTCCATTGGCTTGGTAAATCTTCCTCCATCCCTTTATTTTGAGCCTATGTGTGTCTTTGCATGTAAGATGGGTCTCCTGAACACAGCACACTGATGGGTCTTGACTCTATCCAATTTGCCAGACTGTGCCTTTTAATTGGGGCATTTAGCTCATTTACATTTAAGGTTAATACAGTTATGTGTGAATTTGATCTTGTCATTATGATGCTAGCTGGTTATTTTGCCCATTAGTTGACGCAGTTTCTTCATAGTTTCGATGGTCTTTACATTCTGCTTCATTTTTGCAGTGGCTGGTACCGGTTTTTCTTTTCCATATTTAGTGCTTCCTTCAGGGGCTCTTGTAAGGCAGGCCTGGTGGTGACAAAATCCCTCAGCATTTGCTTGTCTTTAAAGGATTTTATTTCTCCTTTGCTTATGAAGCTTAATTTGGCTGGATATGAAATTCTGGGTTAAAAACTCTTTTCTTTAAGAATGTAGAATATTGGCCCCCCACTCTCTTCTGGCTTCCAGGGTTTCTTCAGAGAGATCCCCTGTTATTCTGATGGGCTTCCCTTGTGGGTAACCCGACCTTCCTCTGTGGCTGCCTTTAACATTTTTTCCTTTATTTCAACCTTGGTGAATCTGACGATTGTGTGTCTTGGGGTTGTTCTTCTCAAGGAGTATCTTTGTAGTGTTCTCTTATTTCCTGAATTTGAATGTTGGCCTATGTTGCTAGGTTGGGGAAGTTCTCTTGGATAGTATCCAGAAGTGGTTTTCCAACTTGGTTCCATTCTCCCCGTCACTTTCAGGTACACCAAACGTAGTCCCATATTTCTTGGAGGCTTTGTTCATTCCTTCTCATTATTTTTTCTCTAATCTTGTCTTCTTGCTTTATTTCATTGAGTTGATCTTCAATCTCTGATATCCTTTCTTCCGCTTGCTCGATTCGGCTATGATACTTGTGTATGCTTCACAACGTTCTCATGCTGTGTTTTTCAGTTCCATCAGGTCATTTATGTTCTTCTCTAAACTGTTTATTGTAGTTAGATATTCCTCTAACCTTTTGTCAAGGTTCTTAGCTTCTTTGCATTGGGTTAGAACATGCTCCTTTAGCTCAGAGGAGTTTGTTATTACCCATCTGAAGCCTACTTCTGTCAATTTGTCAAACTCATTATCCGTCCAGTTTTGTTCCCTCGCTGGCAAGGAGTTGTGATCCTTTGGAGAAGAAGAGGCATTCTGGTTTTTGGCATTTTCAGCCTTTTTGCACAGGTTTTTCCTCATCTTCGTGGATTTATCTAGTTTTGGTCTTTGCTGTTGGTGACCTCTGGATGGAGTGTTGGCTTGGTCATCCTTTTTTTTCTTGATGTTGATGCTATTGCTTTCTGTTTGTTAGTTTACCTTATAACAGGCCCCTCTGCTGCAGGTCTGCTGGAGTTTGCTGGGGGTCCACTCTAGACCCTGTTTTCCTGGGTATCACCAGCAGAGGCTGAAGAATAGCAAAGACTGCTGCCTGTTCCTTCCTCTGGAAGCTTCATCCCAGAGGGCACCCGCCAAATGCCAGCCAGAGCTCTCCTGTATGAGGTGTCTGTCGACCCCTGCTGGGGGGTGTCTCCCCGTCAGGAGCCTCAAGGGTAAGGGACCCCCTTGAGGAGGCAGTCTGTCACTTAGCTGAGCTCAAGCGCTGTGATGGGAGATCCACTGCTCTCTTAAGAGCCAGCAGGCAGGAACGTTTAAGTCTGCTGAAGCTGTGCCCACAGCCGCCCCTTCCCCCAGGCACTCTGTTCCAGGGAGATGGGAGTTTTATCTATAAGCCTCTGCCTCTGATTGGGACTGCTGCCTTTCTTTCAGAGATGCCCTGCATAGAGAGGAGGAACCTAGAGAGGCGGTCTGGCTATCATGGTTTTTTAGCACTGTGGTGGGCTCCACCTAGTCCGAACTTCCCAGTGGCTTTTTTTTACACTGTGAGTGGAAAACCACTTACTCAAGTATCAGTAATGGTGGACGTCCCTCCCACTACTAGGCTCGAGTGTTCCCCGTTGACTTCAAACTGTTATGCTTGCAGTGAGAATTTCAAGCCAGTGGATCTTAGCTTGCTGGGCTCCGTTTGGGTAGGATCCACTGAGCAAGACCACTTGGCTCCCTGGCTTCAGCCCCCTTTCCAGGTGAGTGAATGGTTCTGTTTCTCTGGTTCCAGGTGCCACTGGGGTACAAAAAAACTCCTGCAGCTAGCTTGGTGTCTGCCCAAATGGCTGCCCAAGTTTGTGCTTGAAACCCAGGACCCTGGTGGTATAGGCACCCAAGGGAATCTCCTGGTCTGCAGGTTGCGAAGCCTATGGGAAAAGCGTAGTATCTGGGCTGGATAGCACAGTTACTCATGGCACAGTCCCTCATGGCTTCCTTTGGCTAGTGGAGGGAGTTCCCCAACCACTTGAGCTTCCCGGGTGAGGCAACACCCCACCCTGCTTCTGCTCACCCTCTGTGGGCTGCACCCACTGTATAACCAATCCCAATGAGATGAACCAGGTACCTCAGTTGGAAATGCAGAAATCACCCGTCTACTGTGTTGGTCTCACTGGGAGCTACAGACCAGAGCTGTTCCTATTTGGCCATCTTGCCTGGGAATCAACCAGTTTAAATTCTTTTAAACATTTACTTAAAAAAACAGAAGCTCTAACAGCGAAGACAGAAAACAAACATGTATATAGGGGTCCTCTATAACCACAATTCAAATGTCTGAGAGAGGGCTTCACAGGTTCCGAAGCATTTACATTATCTTCTCCAAAGCTCACAATAGCTTTATGAAGTAGAAAGACGTCATTGTTTTCTTTTGAAGTTAAAGAGGCCCCTAGAGGTAAATAATTTGTGAATAAAATTTCATGCTGGTGAGGAGCAGAATGGCAACTGGAATTTAGGTCTTTAGGCTTATTGATAAATGCTTCCAATTTTTCACTTTGAAAATGTGTTAAAAAATACTTGAAAAACTAAGAACTTGAACTTCTTTAAATAATTCTCTAAAATGACACACAACTACTTAAATATAGTAAATATTCTTAGGTTTATGTTTTTAGTATGTAAAGAATAAATACTTCAAGGACAAATAAGTTCAGGTGTCATCCTTAAGTCCAAAAGCCATTTATTAAAAGACAAAGTGGAGGATGATGGGAGACAGCAGGCAGGGAAAAATGGGAAAAGACCACAGCATTTCCTTATTATGGATATTCAGAAAATATTCAGAAGAACCTCGAGCCCCTGGACAGCTAACAAAGTTCTAAGGGCTTTACTCTTTCAAAAAGCCTAGAATTTTATCTATACCATCCTATCATACACATACGTATTTACTTCAGATCTTCTGTATAATTTATAAAGCCCTAAAATTCTTAGAAATAGCTTTTAATGATTATAGAAATGCTTTAGGAAGTATGATAGCTTATTCAATTCGCTTTTTGTAAAAAGATTGTTCTGAACTTCCTACTGCTATCAAATCTTTTTAGGGGAAATGGAGCACATATTCATTTAAATTATCTTCTTATTTTAGTTTACTGGGCTCTTTAATCAATAAAATAAGTTTTTACTTTTGTTATCCTTTCTGTCCCATTCCACTACTGAGTTCAGCTTGACTAGAACTTTTTTCTATTGTCTATACCAGCACTTCCCAAAGTGGGTACCAAGGATCACTAGTGATAGAGCGAAGAAGCGTTAATGCAAACAAACAAAAGTAAAGGGAATTTTGCTAAACAATGCATAAAAAATTCCTGTCTTGGAAAGTCACAAAGGATACTAACATATAAAAAGCCTTAGAAATCCCATACCATGTTTAATTCTGCTTAATCCATTCTCACCAAATTTTTATTTTATCAGCCCCATTATAACAAGAAAAATCTTGCATTACCAAACTGGCTACATTGCAACATTTTCAGTGAAACCCAACTCAGTATAAATCACATAACATGATCATAAAGTCCAACATGCATCTTAGTGACACATATATAAGGTTGCCTAGATCTTGCCAGACAGTGTTTCTTTGAGGAAAGGGGAACATTTAACATGATTTTCAGTTAGAGAATTATCGGTTTATTTTTTTTCTTTGAAGGAGCTTCCTGGCCAATCAAAGCTCCAACCAGACAAGTTAAGGCCTAGATTTACTACACAGGTATAAAAAACTAAACACAGAGCTAATATCAGTTTAATACCTTTTATCTTTAAATGCTAATTTCTCCAATTGGCTTCTCCAAATTATATCATCCTCTGTTTTATTGAAGAACATCAGCTTCACTTTCCTTAAAAGAAAAACAAAAACTCAGAAATAACTAATTAATTACATGTAAAATATGCACAAATGGCAAGTCTAAAGTGAACCAGCGTGAATGTTTTAGTGCCCAGTAGGTAATTAAAAATCATCAAAAACTGAAATGAGATAAAAGAACCTACTTAATACCTAGGATTAGAGGAGGCAGAGTAAGAAATGATGAATGAGGAAATGGTAACATGTCTATTAAGGTCCAGTGAGTAATCAACTTAGAATACCTTATACTAATATAACAGCCTCAAAAAGGATAGTAATTAGAGACAAAATTACATACCTGAGACTGGGTATATCAGTCAAAGCATAATTCAGTATTTTAACCATTGGAGTGAAGCCTGTTCCAGCTGCCAACAAAAAGAGATCTTCTAATTCTTGGAACTTGGATATTTTAAAATTGCCCTCAGGACTGCTTACAGAAACAAAATCTCCTAAACAATGAAATACAAACTAAATCAGAAAAAAAAACACAAACAAAACAAAAAACCCAGCCGGGAAATTAAGAAGCCAAAAGTAACTGAATTTAAAACACTAAGGAGTAACAGTATAAATACTTAACTTGCAGACTATGTATCAGTCTTTAAGATAAATAAGTAGTCTTAAGGATACTCATTAGGCCCCTAAGTATGTCTGAATTATATCATTACAGTCAAACTAATAATGAGGTTTTATGGTATAATTTCCCACCACTATTTTCCCAAACCATCAGAAGTCTGAAATTTACAAACTACTGCAAAGTACTTATCCACAAATTATCAATAAAGGATTGATTGCTAAACTAAATTTTAAGTACCTCAAAAGCAGAGTCCACATATATCTGTCTTACATGGTACAGAGTAAAGAATAGATATTCACTATTTACATATTGATTATTAACCATAGTAACAGGATTAGTAGGAGAGAAAATTGAAATAGAAATGTATTCTAAAATCTTATGTTGATAAACATACCAACTTCTCTTCCACCAAATTTTTGAAAAGACCTATTAATTAAGAAAGGCTGTTCTGAGTTTAATTCCCATAAAAACAAAGCAAGATCAGAAATGCAGTCAACTATACTTAGAGCATGCCACTTTCCAATCTAGCATCAACACATTTGAGAAATCAGTGCCCATTTTCTACAGTCCAGTTGATATAATCACCATGTACCATTCATATAAGAAAATTATCTTTAGGACTAGATTCAGAAACTTGAAATGTAATCTTAAAAATGAAAAATAAAGCTGTGTATAATTTTTGAATGATTTAAAATACTCCATTTTAAAATGCTTGGATGCTCACAATTTTTCCTTTGTTTTCCATTGCAGGATAGTAAGAATCTTGCAGTAGTTGATGAAGTAAGTATTTGAAAACAGGGCTGGGTGTAGTGGCTCACGCCTGTAATCCCAGCACTTTGGGAGGCCAAGGCAGGTGGATCACCTGAGGTCGGGAGTTCAAGACCAGCCTGACCAACATGGAGAAACCCTGTCTCTACTAAAAACACAAAAAATTAGCTGGGCATTGTGGCACATGCCTGTAATCCCATCTACTCGGGAGGCTGAGGCAGGAGAATCGCTTGAACCCAGGAGGCGGAGGTTGCTGAGGCAGGAGAATCGCTGGAACCCAGGAGGCGGAGGTTGCGGTGAGCCGAGATCGTGCCATTGTACTCCAGCCTGGGCAACAAGAGCAAAACTCCGTCTCAAAAAAAAAAAAAAACAAAAAAAAAACAAACAAAAAAAACCAAAAAAAACCCCCAAACAATAGAAGCTCCTTGTTATAGTTTGAAAAACACTGTAAGATTAGAATGTCCTTAGGAAAGCCAGATGGTTGTTTACTAAAGAAGCCTCAGAGGACAGTATTAACTTGGTAACTTTTACCCACAGCCCAGTCTTTCCAATGCTAACAAAATTGATTAGACTCATGTAAGATAACTGATGCTAATCAAATTCAGAAGAGATTAAAGCACACATGCCAGAATGGCACAGCTGGGGTTACATGTATCTAGTGACCTGAACATTACATGTCCCATTGGGGATATCTTGTTTCCAGTATCAGAACACATGGAAAGCCAAATTAATCATGTAAAATCATGCTGCTTAGTGAACATGGGATTGAAACAGAGATGGATAATTGCATGGGTTCATTCATTTAATGTACAACTCTCTAAGTGACACAAATATTTGTGCCATGTTGAGCCTCCCTAAATGAAGCTGAAATAATACTTCATCTTGTTCTTTGAGCTTCCCTTTCCACACTCTAGGACAACTCTTCACCCTGCTATGTTTGCAAAAATCTCCATAAATAGGCTGTAATACCATTCCTTAAGTTTCCACTTATTGTATTATAATTATGTGTCAGTCCTTCTTTCACAAGGTGACAGTCACCTTCACTAGGTTTGTAGGTACTCCAAAATACTTCAGGTTCAAATTCATATAAAATATTTTGGTTTATGTAACCAAGGATGACTAATCATCTCTCTTATGTGAAGTAGATATAATTAGCAGAATCATATCTACTACATTTCAGAGTGTAATGTAATTTTGTTTATTTCCAAATTTCAGTAATCCACTTCACTGATATCCCAAAATATTGCTAATGCTGCCTTGGAAAGAGGAACACTTTTGCCATTAGGTAAAAAGCAGTGAAAAGAAAATACAGAAAAAGGAGTAAGAGACACCAAAAGGGAGCAGAAGCAAGGGAAGTTTTTAAATCTTAATATATCTCATTATAGTTATTTATTCATTCTTTCAAAGTACCTTTACTGGCTGGGCACAGTGGCTCACACCTGTGATCCCAGCACTTCGGGAGGCCAAGGTGGGCCAATCACCTAAGGTTAGGAGTTCAAGACCAGCCTGGCCAACATAGTGAAAACTCATCTCTACTACTTAGTCAGCGTGGTGGTGTGTGCCTGTAATCCCAGCTACTTGGGAGGCTGAGGCAGAAGAATCACTGAACCCAGAAGGCAGAGGTTGCAGTGAGCTGAGATCAAGCCACTGCACTCCAGCCTGGGCGGCAGACCGTCTCAAAAATAAAACAAACAAACAAAAAAACAAAGTACATTTACTGACAGCCTATTATGTACCAACTGCCATGCCAGGTGTTGGAAATACAAAGATAAGACAATTTCTGCTCCTAAACTCAGTCTTCTAATTGAGGAATATATTTATTCTTATAACAGAGCTATGAATAAACTGTTGTTATTGAGGGTTTCAGGGGAGGAAGAGGGCTCCATAAAGTGATATTCTGTTTGGGTCTTTTTATTTATTTTTATTTATTATTATTATTTTTTTGAGAGTCTCGCTCTATTGCCCAGGCTGGAGTACAGTGGCATGATCTTGGCTCACCGCAACCTCTGCCTCCCGGGTTTAAGTGACTCTTCTGCCTCAGCCTTCCAAGTAGTTGGGATTACAGATGCGCGCCACCATACCTGGCTAATTTTTCTATTTTTAGTAGAAACGGAGTTTCCCCATGTTGGCCAGGCTGGTCTCAAACTCCTGACCTCAAGTGATCTGCCTGCCTCAGCCTCCCAAAATGCTGGGATTACAGGCATGAGCCACCACACCCAGCCCATGTTTGGGTCTTTTTAAAAAAGTACTTGACAGGTAAAGAAAAGGTTGATGGGCATCTTGGGTGTGGCAACTGCATGTAACTGTGAATGAGGATGACAAATCTGTGGAACTCTGAGTAGCACAAGTATTTTTGTATAGCAAGAGATGAAGCTGGAGAGATTATCAATGTCTATGCAGGTCATGCAATATAGATAATGGGGACCCATCAGAGGTTTCAAAGCTGCAAAGCAGCTAGGGGCAATTGTGAGAAAACAGTTAGAAGCCAACAAAGATATGATGAAGGCTTACTATAAGACAGTGGCAGAAGAGGTAGCTGAAAAAGCCATTGAGATGTATACTCAACAAAATTTAGTGGCTGACTGGACTGGGAGAGAGAAAGTGGGAAGAAACAAGGCTGATTTGAGTTTCCAGATTGGATCAAGGATGAACAGTGATGCTGCAAATAATTAAAACAGGGAATATAGAGGAAGGCCATGCTGGGTGGGACAAAGAGAAGATAACTTTGGTTGTAGACATGTTGAGTTAAAGATATTTGATAGACTCCTACATGGAGATAACGAGAGGGCAATCTGATCCAATCTAGAGCACAAATGAGGTTACAAAAATGTAACAATACTAACCAATCTGAAGACGATCAAGCTCTGGTGTGAAGAGTCCAGTGTGATAGATTTTTATCAAAAAATAGATGTATTTATTGTTGGGAAGAACTGGTTCCTTGAACTCTGAGAGTAAGGAACCAGATACAGGTGTATATGGCTTTACTATTTCTGTACCTAGAAAAAAAAAATCACAGCAAAAAAATTAAACTCTAAAAATCCAAAAACCTCTTAATGAAGATGAAACGTCCAAATTTTATGATACCATCAGTATATATTTAAAACTATATACCTAATGGGTATATAATTCTAATGATTTTTCTATATGTATATAGTATATACGTATATATACCCCAAGCCTGTATGTGCCGAAACAATTTTCACAAATCAATATTGTACCCATAATATAAACAATGTTTTTATTATGTATAGTCTAATTTAATAGAAATATATGGTAATAAGTTTAGACAACCACCTATTCCATCAGCAAATAAACTTTGTAATGGGCCACAACAAAAACTGCATCAAAAAGTTACCATGGAGATGTTAAAAAAAGTATTTACCTTATAATTTTAATTATACACCAAATTTTTAAAAATGGTTACTGATGACCAGTGGGATCATTTAGGGGAGAAAAAGGAAGAAATTTCACTTTTTACTTCATGTACTTTAAATTGTTTTAATATTTTAACATATTACATATTACTTTGGTAACTGAATAAAAAGAATGTTAATCCAGCTACTTCTAAGAATATATTATTTTCTTAAAGAGTAAAATAAATAACTCATTTTATTTTAGGTAGCCAAATCCCAAAGAGAAGAATCATCACATGTTTGAAAGACCAAAAATTTTATGCATGGCTCCTTAATGTATACAAAATACATATATTAATTAAAATGCATTGGCAATAACTGGAGAAGATACCAGCTCTTGAATTAGGTAACTAGGCATTAGTGATGAAAAAGAGAAAACCAGCCATTAGTGATGAAAAACAGAAAACCTTAACAGTGCCTCATCATAATGTATCTACTAAGACCTAGCTGGTAACATTTTAGACAATTGCCGGAAACACTACAGCTGACAGGAGAATTTTACTGTTTGCAGCTTCAAAAGGCGAAGAAAATGTTGGACATCAATAACAAGGGTATTCAAAACAAGTGAGGTAAATTTAGGATAAAAACGAAAGAAAGAAGAATTCATATTTATACATTTATAGAGCTTCTTATACTGGTAGCACAAAGAATAAAATCATTTCCAATCATTCACTCATTTTAAATTTTATAGATTCAACTTCATAAATGATACACCCCTAAGTAGCTACTAAGAGACACCAGTATGAGCTTCTAGTAGTTGTCTTCACGGAAGACTATTTGTGCAGTCTCTCATCTCTTTCCTTTAGGGTTTTGTTAGTCATAAATTACAATGCTGGTGGAATCATCTGTCTAAACTACCGGCAATATCTTTGTTCCACATGATAATATGGTCCAGCTATAGTTCCAACATGTAGAACATGTTGCAGTCACAAACCTAGATTCTGACTATCACTAAATCTAGCTGCCTGGAAACATTTATTAATAACTTAAATGGTTGTTTTCTAGAAAGAATAGTACTGATTTTGAACTGCTTATAAAAGAAGAAAATGTGTCCCAAAGCCTCTATTCACCTTACCTGTAATAGGTAGCTTGAGGTAAACATGTTGCCCAATGGGCACTTGAAGATGAGTGCTTGGTGGCAGCATCAAACAGAAAAGCCTCGTATCATGAGTAACATTTTCCTTGGAAATTAACTGGCACTTTCTGTAGTACAAACCTAAAAAGTGATTCATTTTCTCTTATTGATACATAAGTTAATAAGAAGTAATACTAAACCACTGAGAAAGCACACACTCAGCTTCTGTTTTCTAGAAAGCTTCAACTTCACTAAAATGCCTATACATTTAAAAAATTAATCAATATTTTAAGGTTAATTTTTCCATTTTATTTCCTGAGATATCTGTTGACCAAGACCTGTAAATACTTCAATAACTTGAAAGATGAACTTAATGAGTGTTATTTCCTCACATCTGTTATTATAGCATGTTAAGCCATTATGTCCTAAAAAAAAAAAAAACAAAAAAACCCTAATTTTATTTGATAATGAATACGTTTACATTGTAAAGTCTTTAAAAAAAAATTTTTTTTTAAGAGATGAGGTTTCACTATGTTGCCCAGGCTAGTGTCAAACTTCTGGACTCAAGCAGTCCATCCACCCTGGCTTCCCAAAGTGTTGTGATTACAGGCATAAGCCACCATACATTCTAAAATCTTTTCTTACACAATGGAAAAGTCCTGAAGCTCAAGCCTTTAAGGCTTAACAACAGTAGCACTATTAAGCAATTTTAGAATATCTCTTTGACAAAGGCAAGAAGATATACATTCTTGTGTCTCTATGTTTGTGTGTATGTATTTTATATATATGATTAGAGAACATTTTAACTGTCACAAAATGATTAAAATAAAAATTTTTATGCTTAAAGGTGTAGCTTTTGGTATATGGAAAATTAATATAAGTGAAAGGCTGAAGATGGTAGGATTAGGATTATGGTACTAATATACAAATAGATAAAAAGAATCAAATATTTTTATAAATACTAGAGAAATTTGAAATTAATATCCCAAGCTCAGAAAATATTGTTTGTATACAGAGCAAATAATACCATTTGAATTAGAAGAATTTATTATAGAAGTTCTGAAATAATTAAGATTTTCACTTGTAAATTCTCTTTGAACATAAATAGCATATCAGAATAATGTGAAGATATTAACTTTTTATTTCCTCTCTCAAAATAGTATTTACAGAGATGTAAAGGAATAAACCCTGATAATATATTTCTTATTCTAGTTATTCTCTTCTTTTAACCCAAAAATATTCAAGTAGGTGCAGAAATATTTTCTCTAGATCTTAGAAAGTGAAGAGCCAACAGCTAATAATCAACACTTAGTGGAAAACTGAAATTCACATATAATCCTAAGAAATCATTTTAGTCACAAGTGAATCCAACTTCCCTTCTCTCTTTTGCTCCCCACAGATCAGTCACTCAATTTTCCACCTGCTATCATGGTAGCAGTAAGTATATAAGCTTAGACTACATCACTTTATGCAAAGACCCTGGAGTATCACTAGAGGTCACCTCACTCTAGTGCCAGGGCACAAGTTTGGACCAGATTACGGCTAATAGTCCACCCTAAAGTTATCCTGGAAGGCCTAACAAGCACTGGCCTAACCAAAGGGTCAAAGGACATAGGCCCATGCACAAAGAGAAATGAAGGTGCAAATGATCTCTTTATTTGTTTTTCCAGACCCTTTCTGGAACCCACAGTAAGAATACAACTAGAGACCCACATACTATATACATATAAATATTTAACAGTTATAAATCAGACAAATAACTGTCAAAGTATGTTCTATGCTATATCTTGAAATATACAGCTTCACAAGGTCCTAGAAGGCTAGGTTCAAATTTGGGATTCTTAAACTCCTCAGAATATCAGTGAGATGGCAGAGGAATGAGACCTGCACTCCCACTGCCTGCCCCCATTGTCTTTTCATCCTTGGCTGTCTGACTCTGAGTAGGGGCTTAAATGGGTATGGATACATTAACCCACAGGCTCAAGCTCATGCACTAGCTTTTCACATAAACAGCCCTGGCCACTCCTTGGATAGAAGTAGATTTGGGGTCGTTTGGGCAGGGAATTCCATGGTTCTAGATACCTAGAGGGTGAAGTTGAAAGAAAGAGGATGAGCTCCAGGTGGATACTTCGTGGTCTTGTAATACTCCTTACCTTGTGGGAGGGGTATGGCTGTGGCTGGAGATAGTCATGTGGGGCTCTCCAAGTGTGGAACCCAGGGCAGGTGCCCTTCTTGCGCAGGTCTAAGGACCACAGTGTTGTTTTCTTCTAATAAAATCTAGTGCATATCATTTTGATAACTTTACAGCTAGATGAAAATGCTCACCTTCTGGACTGACAATTTCTACTCTAGCATTTGCTAGAAAAGTTTGCTATAGTAACTATGCAACTCTCCAATGATATTTAAAACACAAGGAAATACTGGGTTACAGTGATTTACTGACTTTCCTTGTTAGAGAGTTGACACAGCATTCTTGTTATTTAACACTACTGAGATAATTTCAATGTTTTACCCACAAAAGGCTGACTATAATTTCAAAAGAACATCCTAACTATAGGTTCTAAGAATTTTAAGAAAGTTTTCATCTTTCAATTGCATCAAGGAGAAAGATAGCACAGACAGATGGGAACTGCAGTATATAAGATAAGAAAAAAGTATAAAGTAGATGGCACTAACTACTTCAGTCTGCACAATGCCATTATTTAACTGTCGGCTTTTTGGCTTTCTAAGCACAGGTAATTATACTAAAAAATGAGAAACTGAAAATAAAGAGAGTAAAACAAAAACAAGACAAAAACATTACTGCCCCAAATACCTAACTTATTTGAATTAAATACATACAATTAATATTGAGATACTCAGGGTAAGGCTGAAATACTGAGGATAATAAGACTATTTGAGCATACTTTTTTCTTAATGTTAAAAAGAAACTGTATTTTCCCTTTTAAAAAATAGAATTTCACAAGGCCAAAACAGAAAACACAGGTAAAGTCTTCAATGGGAGACAGAAGAGAAAGAGAAGACTGCACTAGGAGTCCACACTGCCTTCAACTGGCTTCTCCTTCTTGCACTTTTGAAGCACTTAGTTACTCTTACTTTCCCTGCTGGAAACAGAAGCTTATAGAAGTTAAAAAGCTTGTCCAACATCTCAGGGCATCTAGAAAAGATGTGGGATGGAGTAAGAAGCTATTAGGGTTTCTTGTCCCAACTCAGTAGGCCTTGTTTAAAAAGTTTGAGAACATGATTAGTAATTATTAGTAGCCAATCACTATAGACAAGTTGTGGATGCAATGAAAAAGCTCTCGAAGGAAATTTAAAGTCCTACTTCAGTGAGCACATGAATGATACGATAAGAAAGCAAAATAGCCTTATTGCTGATCTGTAGAAAGTTTGAGTGGTCTGGATAGATGAAACCAGCCAGAACACTCCCTTAAGCCAAAAACCTGATCCACAGCAAGGTCCTAACTCTCTTCAATTCTAGGAGGGCTGAGAGAGGTGAGGAAGCTATAGAAGCAAAGTCGGAAGCTAGAAGAAGTTGGTTTATGAGGTTTAAAGAGAGAAGTTATCTTCATGACATACATCTCCACCAGAGTTCTTGGGTGACTAGGTGCATTGTCAATGAATCACAACAATTCGAAAGGAATCTTTTTTTTTCCACATAGTAAGTCTCAACAGTGGGCTTCAAATATAGAAGTTTCACCATTCTAGATGCCATTAAGAACATTTGAGATTTATGGGAGGCAGTCAAAATAGCAACATTAACAGGAATTTGAAAGGTGATTCCAATTCCCACGGATGGCTTTGAAGGGTTCAAGACTTCAGTGGAGCAAGTAACTGCAGATGTGGTAGAAATACAGCAAGAGAACTAGAATTAGAAGTGGAGCCTGAAGATGTGACTGAATTGCTGCAATCTCATGATAAGACTTGGAACAGATGAGGAATTGCTTCCTAGGGATGAGCAAAAAATGTGGGTTATTGAGATGGAATCTACTCCTGGTAAAGATGCTGTGAAATGTTGTTGAAATGACAACAGATAATTTAGAATGATACATAAACTTAATTGATAAAACAGCAACAGAGTTTGAGAGGACTGACTCCAATTTTGAAAGCAGTTTTATTGTGAATAAAATGTTATCAGAGAATCTTTTGTGAAAGAAAGGGTAATCGATGTGGGCAAACTTCATTTTTTCTTAAGAAATTACCACAGCTACCCCAACCTTCAGCAACCACCACCCTGATAAGTCACCAATCATTAGCATCGAGGCAAGACTCTCCACCAGCAAAAAGATTATGATTCACTGAAGACTCAGATGATTGTTAGCATTTTTAAGGAATATATTGTTTTTTAAATTAAGATGTGTAAGTTGTTGTTTAGACATAATGCTATTGCATACCTAACAGACTACAGTATAATGTAAATATAACTTTTACATGCACTGGGAAACCAAAAACATGGTGTGACTTGCTTTATTGTGATACTCCATTGCGATGGTCTGGAACCCAACCCACAACATCTCCAACATATGCCTGTAAGTGGCTGTTCACATATCAAAATTGTGAGACCTTTCTTTTTTTTTTTAATCTTGTTTCCTAAGACAATTGACTGGGTTATTTGTTGGCAAATCTTTAAAATTAACTTTGTTTGGTGATCCAAGACTCCACATTAAAGACAATTATCAATTAAGATAAAAATGCTAATGTTACCTTGTGTATAGAAATAGCAATTCAATTATCTATTGATTTCTGACCCTTATTAGAGAAGTTCCTCAGCCATCTCTTTCTCTATTGCTTTCTCTCCCCCTGCCTCTTTCTCCCACATAACCCCCACAGCTACTCACTCATAATCTTCATTTCCGGGAAGAAAAAAATTAATTGGAAGCATCACACTTATAAATTATATGGGTTCAATTCATACAATTTAAAATATTGACCTACTACATCTGGATTGAAGGTAAAAATGAAAGTTTCTCTTCTCTGGTTGATGTTCTTTCTGATATATGAATCCTTCATGTAAGGATCTTCTAGATTTGACATGAGAAAACATTATATTAAAAGTTTTTCAACTTATATGCTTGTTTTCAAATTCTTTTAGCTAAGAAAGTAGTAAGACACAGCCAGCATACTATTGTCATAAAGTCAATAATTACAGCAATACATATTGAAAATCTAGGAACCACATAATTGGCTGTAAATCTTTAAGGCTACTCAAAGCAAGTTAATTATAATATTTTGCTGATGTAATCATTCGGCTTTGCTAGTGAATAAAATAACCTACAGTTTTTGTCATGATTTAAGGAGAAGAAAGGAGAAAGATGAAATTATCTTTGTTAATGCAGTGAAACAAAAATATCTCCTAAACTCCAAGTCATTTTCCAAAGTGGAAAACCTTCACTGAAAAACACATTACAGCTCCAATTTCAACCAAGAAAGCTAAACCTTTCTTTTTTTATGGTGGTTCAGGATTCAAGAAAAAATTTACAGCAGAAATAAAAGAATTAATGGAAATCCTCAAGAAATTACAGAGAATATCTGAATGATGGTTGTTCTAACTAGTTATTTCCAAATGGAGGTCAGCCCAGGTTCTCAGTATCATTTATTTCTTGGACTTGGCTTTTACCTGGTTTGCTATGATTTTTCAATCACTAGATAAGAAAGATAATTTCAGGGAAAGAGATTTCACCCTAAAAATACCTTTTCATTTCCATTGTCCCTTTTCTATTCTTTTCTGATCTGCTATATCACACTATCATTTCTCTATTTTCTGAGCTGCTATATCACACTATCATTTCTCTATGTCCTCTCTCCTTACCTAATACCAAAAAATTCAGACCTCTTGCTCTGGTAAAATTAACCCATTAGAACTTTCCTACATGCCACTTACATTTTTCTCCCTCTACATCCAACAAAATGCCTGGCCTAATATGCAACCAGTAATGACCTGTAGCTCTACCTGGAAAGTCCAAAATAGTTTTTTGTTTTTTTTCTGAAAGCCATGGACCTCACTTTGAAAATACTGCTTCAAATTCACTTCCTTGAGGCAGTCATTCAAGGCCAAATTCATCTGTGTCTATTCACTTGGGGCTACCACAAAACATGTTTAGTTTGTACTGTATAACTTATCCTTGTCAGCCTATTTCCTTATAAAAGTGTTCTTCAATTTCATGTTTGCTTATTTTCTATCTTCCACGTGGGAAACTAAATTTCCCATACTCTTTGTTTCATTCCACAGTGCCTAAAACAGTCTTCTACACACAAGATGTACTCAAAATAAGGCTGCCTCATGCTTTTCTGAAAATTAGCTACAAATATATTTTCATAAGTGTGAATTAAAAAGAAATACTGGTCTGTGTCCCTGGTTCCTGACACACAACTCCTAAAATCCTTGTAAACAGAGACACTAAAAGAATCTTCTGTTCTAATATTTGGTCTTTAACCCTGGTTCCTGACACTAAGCTCCTAAAACTTTTTGTAATTTCCTAAGTACTATAAGTGTCTTAACAGAATTCCTAAATCCCTGCAATTTCCTGGGTGATAGGAGCATCTTTTGTTCTAATGGGGAGACTCCTGGTAGGCTCCCGGATAGCCTCAAGATGGGACCTGTCTGCCTGGGAAACCAACCATGTGATTAAAGGATTGGAACCTGCAGCCCCCTTCCTAGACCTCTGAGGACAGGACAGGCTGAAGGTTAAGCTGCTCACCAATGGTCAATGACGTAGTCAATCACACCTACATAATAAAGCCCCCATAAAAACCCAAAATGACATGGTTTGAAAAAGCTTGTGGAAAGCTGAACACATGAAAATGTTTGGAGGATGATGCAATCACTGAGGTCATGGAAGCTCTGTGCCCCTTTTCACATATTTGCCCTACGCATTTCTTCCATCCAGTTATTTACTTGTATCCTTTGTAATATCCTTTATAGTAAAATAATAAACTTAACATGTTTCCCTGAGTTTTGTGAGCCATGCTAGCAAATTTTTGAACCCAAGAAGGAGGTTGTGACAACACTGATTTATAGGTGGCTGGTCAGAAGCATAGGTCACAACCTGGAATTTGCAACTGGCATGTGAAGTAGGGGGCAGTCTTGTGGGACTAAGCCCTTAACTTGTGGGGTCTGCCCTAAACTCCAGGATGTATCAGACTTGAGTTAAATTGTAGGACAGACAGTTGCAGTTGCTGTAGAATTGGTTGTTGGTGAGAAGAAATTTCACATTGTAGTGTTCTGAGTTGAGAAGTAAGACTAGGAAAAAGTTTTTTTTTTCCTATCTCATGCAATAAATTATATATGATAATTTTATATATTTAAAGAAGATAAACTGAATACATGAAGTTAGTTCCTTCTGAATCCCCTAAAACAACAACAAAAAGGGTTTTTGCATGTGTGTTTGATTTTTAAGGCATAAGCCCACACAGACAGAAAGAATGGAAATCAGAGACAAAGGCAACAAACTTCAGGAGCTGACAAGGCAGAGAGAAGACTGGTAAACGACTCAACAGACTGAAGATAGCTGAATGCTAAGCCAGAAGTGTAGAAAGCCAAGAACCAACATACTTATAATACAAAATTCCTTTAAGGCTCAGAAACTGGCAGGACTAAGTACCTCTGGCATCAGAGTCAAGAATTAAAATTACTTTCTCAATACAAGTTCATTTAAGAAGCTTGGATAGGTCTTCCCATCCCCTTGAAGTCCTCCCTACTTAGCACAGCCACATGACTGACACTTCCCCATATCAGCAAAATATAAGAAGTTTGCGCTCTAGAGGGTAAACAAGGGGTCTCTGGATTGGGTCTATGCTATAGACTGAATTGTGTCCCCTCGCCAAATACATATGTTGAAATCATAACCCCCAATACCTCAGAATGTGACGATATTTGGAAACGGGGTCTTCACTTAAAAGGTAATTAAGCTGGTTCTAATTCATTGTGACTGGTATTTTTATAAAGAGAGGACATTAGGACACAGACACACAGAAGGAAGACCATTTAAAGAAACAGGAAAAAAGGAGGCCATCTACAAACTAAGGGAAGAAGTCTCAGAAGAGACTAACTCTGCCATAGACACTTAGTCTGTAGTAGTTTGTTACTGCAGTCCTAGCAAACTAATATCATATTCTAAGGAAAAAAAAAAAAAAGAAAGAAAATTAAGTGACGCTTACAGATATACCAGAAGCTAGGCCCAGCCTTCTTCCCCACATGGCTTCTGAAATGCTGGGTACAAGGTAGGAGATTGTTCACTCTAGGGACTCTTGGCTTTGGACTTTTCCCAAAGAAATGTTCCAGCCATATAGTGAATATAACCGTTGGCAAGCCACACCCACATGCACAGTTTCCAATTAGTTTTACAGTCCTACCCTGAAATATGAGCAGATAGTAAAAGATTAGGAAACATTCAAAGAAAGCATTTAATATTAAAGACACTATAACAAACAAAAAACAACGAACCTGAGGGACACAGAAGTTATACAGTGAGAAGAAAACATTACCAGTCATTCTTTAAAAGATAAGCTAATAAGAATAGGATGCTAAAACAAAGGAAAAGAAATCAAAGGAGTTACAGAAGTTAAAAATATGAGTAGAAATGAGTAACTCAATAGAAGAGCCAGAAGACATAGCTGAAGACATCTCCCAGAAAGTAGAACAAAAGGACAAAACTGAAAATAAGAGAGAAAAGATAAGGTAATTAGAAGACTAGTTAAGGAAGTTCAATATGTAGAAAGTAAAACAGACCATGGGGAGAAGTAAAACCAATAATAGTTTCCAAGAACTGAAGGTCATACGTTTCTATATTGAAAAGATTAGCACAAAAAATGTATGCCCAGTAAGAAGGATAAAGAATCATCCATGTTCTGGCACATCATTGTGAAAGTCCAAAACACTTAGAACAAGGAGTAAATACTACCAATTTCCAAAGAGAAAATATAGGATATGTTCATTTTGCAAAATATCATCAAGTAGAGCACTTCTAATATGCACCCTTTTCTATATATATGTTAAACTTAGATAAAAAGCTTTTTAAAAATGAAAAGAAATGAATGGTACTATCTTTTAGAAAAGATATGGTTTGGATCTGTGTCCCCATCCAAATCTTAGGTTGAATTGTAATCCCCAGTGTTGGAGGCAGGGCCTAGTTGGAGGTGACTGGAGCATGGGGGTGGATCCTTCATGAATGGTTTAGGAACACCCTCTTGGTGGTGTTCTCATGACAGAGTTCACACAAGATCTAGTGTTTAAAACTGTGTAGCACCTCCCCCATCTCTCTCCTCTTCCTTCTCCAGCCATGTAAGATGTGCCTGTTTTCCCTTCACCTTCTGCTATGATTGTAAGTTTCCTGAGTCCTGCCCAGAAACCAAGCAAATGCCAGCACCATGCTTCCCGTACAGCCTGTAGAACCGTGAGCCAATTAACCTCTGTTCTTTATAAATTATCCAGTCTCAGGCATTTCTTTAAAGCAATGGGAAAAGAGACTAATACAAGAAGTAAACTGAGAAACTAGTTTAATTAAGAAGAAAAATAGTAAACATATCTTCCTCAATAGGAAAAATATCAAGCAGACATACAAAGCATAAACTTAAACTTGTTTTTGTATCTTCACAAAAGGGGACCTGAAAGAGTAAATGGTTGATCAACAGTCTAAGCACAAGTGGGGGTCTCCATTCAGGTATCATTATGTAATGACTTCACTACGCCTACACATTAGATAGTAGAGTCTGAAATTTACTTCTATGGGAAAAAAAAGCAGGACAACAGACACAATGTCCCTTTCAAACTTCCTAGAGATAGATACAAGGGTCCTTCAGCTCATTTCAAAGCAGCCTTCCAAACTCTGGTACATCTGTACAACAATTTCATGAATGTGAAATTAACATAACAAAAGAACACAGCATACCTGTATCTTTCCTTGGAATAAGTGAATTATGATTCTCCAGGGGATGGCCAAGAAAGTCCCAAGAAGTATTCTCTTTTTTTTTAAGAACAATCTCTATTTTTCCCACACTGTCAACAACCCGCACTGAAAAGAAGATAAATTCCATTTGTCTTCATCAATACTAAATACAAGATTTTATTTTAAAACCAGTATTTCTCAAATAGTACAAATGTCCTGATCCAATATGAATGGTACTGATTATTAGTGGGATAAATAAGATTCTGTTTACGTATTCAATCACAATCATAATTGTTTATGCTTTATATGCTTTAATTTACTTTATTAATAGATTCAGATTAACTTCTTTCAAACTAATTTATTAAGGGTCAAACTACTATGTGTTGCTGGTTTTCATACAAGCTCAAACATAGCCATGGCAACTCACTGACATAAAGTTTAAAAAAAAAAAAAAGGCTGATATGTACAAATTAGTATTGAATGCCCCCACAAAAGCAAATTTAATTTGCTTTTTAACATTCCTTAGTCAGAATCTGAAGGATTCTTATAAGTAAATTCAGTAGACTAATACCGAGTCTAATAAACACAAGAAGAGCCTCATGAGAATGAGGTCCTAGTAAATACAGAGTAAATTGATAAAGTGCATGTGAATCTTTGATAAAAATATTTTAGATTACCTTTTTATTGAATAATTAAAATGTTTATAATATATGGGTATAATAATAAAATATATACTTTCATATGCTGATTTAAATTTTATGAATTGAACATGCTTTTAAAGATTTAAAGCATATTTAATTTTTCTTCAGAAACAATGTTCTGCTCTCCCCCACTGTGAACACAAAATCCAGTAACAATTTAACAACTTTTAAAGACAGATGGATCAAATGAATTCAATTTGATGAGCACTGACTTGAAGTTTAACCAAAATAAAAACATGGTCTTTGTCTTTAAAGAGCCTGATTTATATAATTTGCAGAGCCTATAATGATATATGGAAAAGAGGAAACATTGGACCAGCATAAGGTACCAAAACAGTACTTGAAAACAAGAAAATACCATTCTATGATGAGTCTTCTATTATTAAATAGCTGTGTAAAACCTACGCTGCATGTTTATATGCAGCAATATTCATAATTTAGTATGCTCTTTATTGAACATTTAAATATATAGATGAAAGAAAAATTTTGCTAATACAGTATATTTCTTTTTTCTTTTTTTTTTTTTTTTGAGATGGAGTCTCACTCTCGCCCAGGCTGGAGTGCAGTGGCACAATCTCGGCTTACTGCAAGCTCTGCCTCCTGGGTTCACGCCATTCTCCTGCCTTGGCCTCCCAAGGAGCTGGGGCCACAGGCGCCCACCCCCACGCCCGGCTAAGTTTTTGTATTTTTAGTAGAGACAGGGTTTCACCACGTTAGCCAGGATGGTCTTGATCTCCTGACCTCACGATCCTTGGCCATATAGTATATTTCTACAAGCTGCATGTCAGGAGTAGGGCAGATATGAGGAAAGAAGAATAAAAAGGAGACAGAATGTGTGTGTGTGTGTGGTTTTTTTTAAGGAGGAAAAAAAAGAAAGGTTAAAGAGATAAAAAGAATAAGGGGGTCCAGCCAGGGCAACATGGTGAAACCCCATCTCTACAAAAAAAATTAGCCAGCTGTGGTGGTGTGTGTGCACTGTGATCTCAACTACTCAGGAGGCTGAGGTGGGAGGATCACTTGAGCCTGGGAGGCAGAGGTTGCAGTGATCCAAGATCACACTGCTGCTGTCCAACCTGGGTGACAAAGTGAGACCCTGTCTCACACACAAAAAAGGAACAAGCGGGAAGAAAAAATAGGAAAAAACCTGAAACCAGAGGGAGTGGTATATTTAAAAATTAATGTATTTGTATCTGTACAACAAACCCCCATGACACACATTTACCTATGTAACAAACTTGCACATCCTACACATGTATCCCAGAACTTAAAAGTTTTAAAAAAAAGAGAAAACATCGTATCTTTGTTTTGCAACATGAAAATACACATATGAAAAATGAAACACATGCTAATTTTTCAATTTTTCTTATCTCTCTCTCTCTGTAGGTATGTGTATATGTACATACATACATAATTTTTGGTTTTTGGTAGCTTACCAGAAAAATCTTCCTGAACCTCATGGCTTAGTCCTAGGACAGACAAATTTATTTAGTTAAAATAGAACTTCAATTCATACAGTTTTTGAACACCATATGTCATTTAAATGGCTCTTTTATGAATTATTTCAAATCCCTCAAGACAAATAAAACATGTTCTGAGAGACCCAAACAAAGAAATTGTACACGATCAAAATGAAGATTCAAATTATTTAAATATATATATTTTCAACTGTTTCAATTTTCTCCCTTTTAACTAAACAGCAAATACTCAATTGCCCACAAGTGGGTAACCCACACTAGTCCAAGCATGGATGGTTCCAGACTGGGAATCCTACAAACCAAGAGAGGAGCAGGCTAGGGAGAGGCAGCACCTAAAGCACGCAAGCCCCAGAGTGCGTGTGTGTGTGTGTGTGTGTGTATACACAGGCCAGGTCTGGGTCTAGCTTACCTTTTCTTATTGTTCTCCAAAGTTGATTATCCATTCAATTATTGAAAAAAATCTTATTGAGCATCTACATGTGACAGGTATTTTCTAGGTATTATGGACACAACAGTTAATAAGACAGAAGAATTTCTGCCCCTATGGAACTTATACTCCAGAAGGGGGAGATGCAAGAAATATGCTTACAAATGTCTGCTATGCATTTCACTGTGTTCATATGGTTATCTGGAATTTACAATTTTGCATTATTTCAGTCCTTTCAATGCAATACTAGCACCCGAGAGTTTCATATTTTTAACTGTGGAATTTTTAGTTTTTTAAAATATGTGTGCTAGTGTAGGGTTCCCTGGTTTCTACCACTTTTTTCTCTGTCCTGATAAAAAAAATACAAAGTTGGTCTTTAGCCATGAAGGGATGGACAGCTGGAAGATACAATACAAATTTGTAGTCCAGGCTGCTTTGCTGCAGCCACTGACTTCCTGTGGCAGAGCTGGTAAGGAACAGGCCAGTGGAACGGGCCATCTAGCGAAGGACAGTCTGTAGGACATGTGACCATTGAGTCTTGGAAGACTTCTTATAGGTGTCAAGTATGAGAGATTTTACAAAGCTGGGCCAACAAATATTTTATATTATTGATTTTGATTGCATATAATTGCTTAAACTTGGAAAGGTGAGGTCACACTGCCACTGCTAGTACTTTTATTAGTGTAAAGAAATTACAGGAAAAAAACTGATCAAAAATGACTAACCAAAATGGTAACAGCAGATAAAATATTACAGTTACCTAGACTGTAGACCAAATTATTGCCATATTTAAAGAAAACCAGAGCTCTTTCCATTAATAATGATAAAGTACTCACCAATATGTATAAGATATAAACAATCCTTAATAATTGTTTCTGCTCTAAAGGAATCATCCTGATGATCAACTATTATTGAGTCTAAATTGATATCCTTAAACAGAAAGAAACAATAGAAAGATTAGAAAGTAAAAATTTCCCCCAAACTTCTACAACTATACTTTTAAGGTGATTTGTGGTAGTTCACATGGTGCTTCTTTATTGGACCTCCAAGCTAAACAAATGTGACTTCTGTTTTTCTCCCTTACAATCCAGTTCTTCTCCTTCAACAGACATATCAAAATTTTAATTACTACATATCCGTCTCTGTTTAATATCTACCTTATCCACTCATGTCTAAGCTCTAAGGTTAAGGGACTATCTTTAGAACACTGTTTGGCACCTAGTAGGTGCTCAATAAATATTTTTTGAATAAGCAATATGGAATCCCCCCACCCCCTAGAAAATAACAATCAGAGCAGAAACCAACTTATTTTTGTTCATCTTTATCTTTTCTGTAATGTATGATCTTGGGCAAATTACATAACCTCTTGACCTTAGCTTATAAAAAAAAAATCAAATCACTAACATATTTTTAGGTGTCTCTAACTTCTACATAGCCTTAGTGTAAGCTATATATTATTTATATTATTCACTGAATACATTATTCCACAAGGAAACCTTTTCTTTTCCCTTAGCCATCCATCCTCTCTGTCCCATTGATATTACCAATGCAAGTGGACCTTCCTAGAGCCTGTGCTCTGGGTTTTGAACTGTGTGATGAAAAGACAATATCAAGAGAGAGTGGAAAACAGGATAAGTAGTGCCTCTGGCCCTCTTGGCTCTTTCCAGGCAGAGGCTGGTCACTCCTGCAGAATGGCCAAATCATGCTGCAAGAGTCAGAAGAACCCACTGGTTCAGACATGGTTCTGCTATTATAGAAGTAGCATGAATTCTCAAAAATTCCTAGCTGCCAGAACTTGTCTTTAAATCTACATATCCCTCAAAGTGTGGGAACCTCAACAGTTGCTGGAGGATGTGCTTGGAGATATTTTAAATTGTATGCATATTTATCTGATTTTCCAGTTGGACTGTAAGCCTTTTTGAAAGTCAGGTCTCTAAGTATCTGGTCTATCATTAGATCCCTGATATCTAAGGCTGTGTTCTACATGAAACAGGTTATAAATACTTAATGAACTATCTCCCTAACTTTAGTTTCAATGGTGAATGAATTACCTCCCTAACTTCAGTTTCAAATGGGGATCCGAACACCATTAGTGGTTTAAACATACTAAGCCACAGCCACAGCAAAATACCTTCTCCAATCCCAGTTTATGTCTAGGAAATTTGTTCTTATGGTGAAGTTAACTGATATTCATTTTTTGTTATCCATACTTTACACACACACACACACACACACACACAGAAAAACACATAAAATACTTCCTACTCTGATTTTTAAGAGGCTATAGGAATGGTTGTTAAGAGCAGATGCTCTGGAACCAGACTGCCTGAGTTCCAAATGCCAGATTTGCCACTCAGTGTCTAACTATGGGTGAATTACTTAATCTTTTCTTTGTTTCCTCTTCTGTACAAAAGGGATAACAATACTATCTACCTCAAAGAACTGTAATGAGAAGTAAATAATATAAAAAAGTGTTTAGAAAAAGACCTGGTACATAAAATTAACATTTATTATTTACTTCTTTTCTGATTTAAAAGACATATTTACCTTCTGTTTAGTATATATGGCAATGGTGACTAAAGAGTTTGTTTGGAACCAATCATAGCTGTAAAATATAAATAAAAGGATGAATAATTATATTGACAATCATGTGCATCAACACATATTAATCATTAAATGTTTAAAATTTATAGTGAGACATATCTGTATTTCTCTAGGTTAAGCTTTTTTTCTAAATAAACAGTGGTCTTACCATGTTACATTCTTCATTATACAGCTGACAACTATTTCTAAATTTAAAATATCTATACTTCCATGTATTCCCACTTGAATAAAAACAAAATATCCTCAACAAGACACTTTTTATAAAGGTTACACATCTCTTTACTAAAATCTTCTTTTATCAGAGCAAAATCAAAACAACATATTTTGTTAAAGAGTATGAAAAAATGTACCTGTTTATTATCTTCATTTCTCCCTGTCACAGATATATTAGTACTGAAGAAATGAACTCATCAAGGTTGTTTAATGGGTCCATAGTAAACCTTAAAGTAAAACTAAGTCTTCTGTTTTGTTACAGCTATTGATCAAATTGATACTCTTTTTGCACTTATCACCTATATAGGCGAATCTACAGGGAGCATCCTTAGTCCCTAATTTAAAATTTTATATCAAATAATTTAACAAATATAGCAGGATGCTGACGTTAGAATAATACAGACTGGTGGTGTGGAGAAAAGGGATAAGAGAAAGAACTACAGAGAACACACCTGAAGGCATTTTAAGTGTCACTAACAAGATACATGTGTATTGCCTAAGTTACTATTAACTGTTTAAGACAACTGTTGGGCAATACATTCTGAAAAATTCCCGTTAAAAATTGATAAAAATGAACTAGATATATAAAAAAAAGAATATTTAAATACATTATGGCATGGTCATATGATGGAATGAAGAGAAAAAATGCTTTCGCAGAAAATTTAATGGCACAAAAAATGCTCATAGAATATACTGTCATACCAATATTATAAAAATAGAATAATATGGAAGTAGGTATTATATTAATCTAACTGGAAAATATAAATAATAGTATATAACTAAGGATGGTGAGATTACAACTGATTTTATCACTTTCTTTTGTATTTGTATTTCTCTATATTTTCTAAGTTTTCTACCATTAATGTATTTTTTTTATAATCAGAAAAATATTTTAAAATAGTTTTTTAAAGTACTGGTGTTTAAAATGGATCAAACTTCAGTTATATTTAAAATTCACATTTATGGAACAGCTCATTCTCTAACAACATCTCCAACAACATCTAATAAACAGCTCATTCTCCAACAACATTACAGTTCTCGTGTCAAAATGCATGACTAACAGTAAGCAATAAATCAAACCCAGAGCTACTTTATTTTTTAAATGTGTACATTTTTGTATATAATTGATTTAACTTTGAAAATTTTAAAGAAGAATGCATACCTTGGATAACTAGGACCTTCTTTGGCAAGTGTATCTGTCACTTGGCTCTTGGGAAGCATGCCTTTACAAAGAAAGATAGCTATAGTTCATCTACAAAGTATTTTCAATATTTTGTCTTTTTAGTTAACATCTTATTGAAATATCACATATATTCATAGAAGGATACAAATCACAAATGTACTACTTAATATATTTTCACTTGATCTTAGCCAGAAGGCCAAGATAAAGCAAAACATACCCTTGCAGTCAGCACTCTCTTCATGCTCCCTTTTCAGTCACCACCCCTGCCTCAAGAGTAACATGTATTCTGACTACTAATACCATGGTTAGTATTTGCCTGTGTTTGATCTTCATATAAGTAGAATGATACATTCTCTTTTAGTTCTGGCTTTTTGTCCAATATTCCAGACATTACAGTTCTTATGTGAAATAAGCATGATTGATAATAAGCAATAAATCAAATCTAGGCTTTCTGAAATTTTATCCATGCTACTGAATTCATCAGTAGCTTGGTCCTTATTGTAACTGAGTAGTAATACATTATATGAATAGTTCACAATTTATTCATTCTTCTGTTGATGAACATTCAGGTTGTTTCCAGTTTGGAGCTGTTATACACAGTGTTGATACAAATATTATTTTACAGGTACATGCATATTCTTAAAGAACACATATCTACACTTTTGGTTAGTATGAAGGGTGTTTGTATGTTTAGCTTTAGAAGATACTACTAAGCAGCTTTTCAAAGTGGTTGTACCAGCTGCTCCACAATCTCACCAACACGTGGTTTCTATCTTTTCCATTTTATTCACTCTTGTGGGTTTGTATCCTTGTGGGTATGCACAACTACAAAATGCATCTTGGGTGTATGATGCAGTTTAAAAGCCCACTAAAGCTATGGTTTTCAAAACATTTCAGAAAACTGAGATATGGAAGAACTCAAGATATTGCAAACATTAAGTATTTCCCTCCTACAACAGGAGTGCATTGTTTGTATATGGTAAGATTTAGTTTGGAAAAAAGTAGTACTGCTGCTACCTGACTTTTGAAAATCATTGCATCAATTATATTACTATTTCTCAAACTATACAGGAACAAAATTAATGGTTAGTATCTGCTGAATCTTGGGTGCACAAATTAGAAATCACAGTATTTTATATAAATTTAAAAGTTGCAAGATACCTTTGGGACAAGACAGTTTAGAGATTTTCAAGATTCTTTTTAGACACAAACCTTCAAGACAAGCTCAAGTGCAAGCAAGATGTAAAACAGTCATATTTTTCTGAACAGGCTGATGGTGAGCCCTGAGTCCAGGCCTTACTCATTCAGCTTCCATTTCTTCCCACATAACCCTGCAGAATACTATTTTCAGATAAACAAAGGAAGCCTCAGGTATGTGACAACAAGGTCAGAGTTGTCAACTAATAATTAGCAGTGGGCACTAAAAGAAGAGTGCTCTACTACAAAACCGCAGGTAAAACAAAAGAGGACTACAAGAATTAAATGTATTTTTTTTCAAATATGGTAAAAGCAAGACAAAATAATCTTATTAAATTAAGCAGCACTGAAAGATTTCATTAAGAGATTAATGTTGTTTCTCTTTTGTAAGTCTCTTAGGTATATAAATAAAAATCAAAAGCATCAAAATCTAACAATTTCTGTAAGAAAATGTTATAAACAGAATTAATAAATTGTAAGTCAATACTGATCTTGTATGATCTAATTAGGACCAGAAAATCTATAATTAAGCTCAGTGCCAGTACTGTGATTTTATGCAAGACACTGTTTCCTCTTCCTCAAATTGGAACTATTAATAGCAATGAAATGCTCCCTGCAATCTCATGGGTGAGCAAATGAGACAATAATCAAACATTCTAAAAAACTATTTAGTATCATTAAGATAAATCTTATTAAAACAGAATAATAAGCCATGGAATGTGTCTTAATTTAAAACTAACTAAAAAAAACCCCTCAAACTTTATATAATATTATTTTGAGTAAGTTGAAAGAATAGTGGGGTGAATGTGTAGTGAAATAAAATAATTAAGTAATGCAAGGTGGACTGAATGCACGTTCTCCCTTCCATAAGTGTTGGTTGATTGAATGCTGTCAATCTGAAGGGATCGGGTCTCTAGTGGAACAGGAAAGTAGTCCAACCCATTCAGTATTTTAAGCAGCTATTGGAATAGTAACATAGAATGCAGGCAGATCACATTTGCAAATACAGAGACTTATCACATAGACTTAAATGAGCCAAAAGAGAAAAGCAGCTAATAAATATACAGATAGATAGATATGTTCCAGTCTTATAGGGTCCAGGTCACAAGAGGTAACAGAGCTAACCACATCACTTGTGGAGTGCTATATTCCATACTTAACGCCACCTTTTACTGATAAATTAGTCAAATGCAGTGCATCCAAAGAAGGCAACAGAAAAGTAAAGGTTCTGGAAGCCATATGTGGTGGAAAGGAAATGCCTAGTCTATCAGTAATCAATCATTAAGCAATGGTTGCTTTTGTAGTGTCACAGAAGAGTCAATCAACAGATGAAACCAAAGATCAGTCCCTCATTTAATGGAGTGTTATATTATCCGATGAACAGCTTCAGGTACTATATATTGCAGAAGTTAGTCCACAATATAGACTATTTCCTCCAGTTAACAAAGAAAAAGTTAACTCATCTGGCAATCTAGCTTGTTAGTTGAATTTCTGTAACTTTCTTTTGCAAACGAAGGGAAAAAATGTTTCTAAATGTACATCAATATAGTTCAGTTAGAGTTAGCATCGTGCATTTTATGTCAGTAGTGACCATCATGCCAAACTTTTTTGTGGGGGACAGGAAGTGTCAGTCATTATTTGCAAGTCATCCAGAATGGCTGGATGCACCACTTAGTTCAGAAAATTGTAGAGTAATAAACTATTTGGCATGTGTATGCAAACATTGGAGGTGAGCTCACACCTAAGAAAATTGACTTGTTTTGTCTTGTTTCTGAGGATGAAATTCCTAATTGCTACAAGTATTCAAGCTGAGGGAGGATAACATGTATTCAGGGATGTCACGGAAGGCAGGACTATAAGAGTAATGGCTAGAAAAAAGAGCCTATAAAACTCTACAAAAGGCTCTTAAGTTTGGGCCAGTAATGCTATCTTTCATACAAAAAAAAAAAATTTAGGCTGGGCACGGTGGTTCACGCCTGTAATCCCAGCACTCTGGGAGGCCGAGGCAGGTGGATCACGAGGTCAGGAGTTCGAGACCAGCCTGACCAACATGGTGAAACCCCATCTCTACTAAAAATACAAAAATTAGCTGGGTGTGTGGTGTGCACCTGTAATCCCAGCTACTCAGGACACTGAGGCAGGAGAATTGCTTGATCCCGGGAGGCTGAGGTTACAGTGAGCCGAGATGGCACCACTGCACTCCAGCCCGGGTGACAAAGCAAGACTCCATCTCACAAAAACAAACAAACAAACAAACAAAAACTAAATGCCCCAGACAATTCTGTGAACCAATACTGTTCATAAGCATGAGAACACAATTCATTTATTATAAATTTATAGACTTACCATTTAAGACTTTCTTTTCCTCCTCACGATAGTCTGTATAGCAATTTAGAAAAAAAAAGTCAAATAAGAATACTTTAATGTCAAAGAGAATGTCAGTCCACATTACTTATTTCAAGATAACAGTCCTTCTTTTTTGAAGGGCTGTCTTCTAAAGTCTGAGGAGAGAAACAGGTTAATATAGAAATGGCCTTTGTTTTAAACAAGTAAGTTTCATCTCTGAAGACTGCCAGACCATATTTCTCCAATGTCTGGCTCCATTTCATTTGGATTTTTTCTAATTCTTTGGTCACTTTTTAAAATATCTTGGTTAATTTCTATACAGAGCATATGTAAATGCCAGGTTTCATCCAGGTTATCGTATTTTAAATTAGTACAAGTTAACCAGAATTTATTAGATTATACGTCATAAATTAAACACGCACATTAACAACTCAAAGAAAGATGTCTTCTTATCTTTCCCTTTTACTGAGTTCAATGCGTAAAATGATGGTTATTTCAAGTTTAAAATATGTTCAGATTTTTGCATGTATATCCAATGCAATTATTAGTGTTACAGACCCAGAAAAAAAATTAACAGGTATTTTCTTTCAGGATGGCAGCCAACTCACAAACCTATGTTATATTCTAATAACTGCAAGTGCTATACCGTTATGGTCAAAATAAACACCTCAGCAAACTGTCAAAATTTTTTTAAAAATGGGTTAAGCTAACAAAAAATATTCAAATAGTCAAATTGAAAGATATCATTTCTTAAGCTGACATCACCTTGTTTTATACAAAAAGAAACTAACATATTTAATATCAAAGCTTTCAAATTTTTTGTGTTCCAATATTTAATCACCAGAAATTCCATAATTAACTCCACTTCACTCATCCATCCCAAAATAATCATCATTAAGGAAGCCAAATGACCATCCTTTTCCTTTTCCTCATTTTACCAAAATAATTTTACAGCTGAAAGGAATTTTAACAACATACAGCAAATTATCACCTGATCTACTAATAAAGGCTGAAAAATCAGGGGTCAAAGGACTTGAATGAAATCCACCACTCCAGCAAAAAAGCCAAAATTAGATTTGTCTCCCCTGAAACACAGTCCTATTTTTCTTTGCAATCCAGGAGTTAATATTTCCTAAAAAGATAGCAGGCCTAAAAACCATTTAAACTATATTTCAAAATGAGTTTTGTTTATCAACTGCTAGATACAAATCTGGCCATTACAGTTTGCAAAGGATCACTGATGTCACTGCTTGGTCATGTACTTTCATCCAGTCAGTTTTATCTGTCTTTGTTGTTGCAGTTGTGATTATTTGTTTTATCTTAGAAATTCACAGAACATATATCTATTTTCAGTGTACAATAAGGTCAACAGTTTAATAAACCTCATTTGTCATGTAAAACAAGTAGTTTTTATCTAAGAGGTTCACAGATTTTGAAAAATTGTCCCAGGTAATTTGTTTCTAAGAAGAAAATATTATCTCATATGATTACTTCTTGCCTGATATGAATAGATTTGGATTTGTCAGAACTTTCCGGATTCTGCTAAATTAGTAGGTTTTTCTTCCCCCCGAGTCTTTTTTTAATACAAGAAGTACTAGCAGAAAGATAACTTCCACTTAAAGAATCTGGGTTACGTTTAAAAATTCTCTTAGTCTGTTTTTACAACTCTTTTCAAAAACTGAGTTATAGAAATGGAGGAGACTATTTTACAATCTTAAGCATATTTACATCTGAATCATTTTAGTCACAGGAGATACTTTCCTCTCTGAAAAGAAATCTGATGTTTTCTCTTGGTAACTAATTCCATCATTTAGTTGGCTCCATGGCCAATCAAATTTGTATCTTCTCATAATGCTGGTTAAACTGCTTTACTCTGATAAGCATCTTTATTTCCGGAGAGGTCAGAGTCATTTAGAAGGCTGGTGTTGTGATCTAATAGCACTCAGCTCTTCCTTGGTAAGGATCTTTAATTATGACCCAAGTCTAGTTTACCTCTGCTGAGCAGAGGCACAGGAGGATACCCTAGAATGAAGAAAGATCTAGCAGGAAGATCTTCCTTTTACCAGTATGCTCATTCTTTAATAAACATCTATTGATCACCTTAATAGGGATATTGACATACCATTTGGATAAAAAGTTAGAAAAATAAGAAAATATATTCAGTCTGCTTATAATACATAAAGATAATTTGGAAAGACAAAACAACAACAAAAACATGTCCTTGGTGTGTGCATGGGAGAGAAAAACAGTAGATGGGAGGTAGAACTATGATAAGGGTGCTTCTTCTTGAATCATCTGAGTGCAATACTTATTCAAAAAATACAATAAATGGAATTAAAATTAAAGTCGATGGCTTTTTTTTTTTTTTTTTGAGACAGGGCCTCTCTCTGTCACCCACGCTGGAATGCAGCGGTGCTATCTTGGCTCACTACAACCTCTGCCTCCTGGGCTCAAGCAATCCTCCTGCCTCAGCCTTCCAAGCAGCTGGGACCACAGACATGCACCACTAGGCCTGGCTTTTATTTTATTTTATTTCTATTTCTGTAGAGACAGGGTTTCGCTATGTAGTCCAGGCTGGTCTTGAACTCCTGAACTAAAGCGATTCACCTGCCTTGGCATCCCAAAGTGCTGGGATTACAGGCATGAGCCACCGTGCCCGGATGATATGCTCTTTTTAAGATTGCATGTGGCAAGTGCTATAAAAGAGGTATACAGAAGGTGTTACTGAAGAAGCACAGAAGAAGAATGTTTCTACTGGAAGAAATTTGAAAGGACTCCATAGAAGAAGTAGTATTTTAGCTAAGTTTTGAAAATGTGTAGGCATTTGTCAGGAGTCCCTGAAGAAAAGCATTCCAGGGGGAAAAAAATGCTGAGCACTAATTGAATGTTTTACAATTATCTTGTAGCTATAATCCTCATCTCCCTTCCTTATTCCAAAAGGTTGGTATTATGTCACCATCAGATACAAGCTCAGTCTTGTTGCCAGGGATCTTATTCACAAAGTCCTAAATTTACTGTTCTACATTCCCTTATCTGCTTAGCCTTGCCAGAAGACGTCTTGGTTCTGTATAATGTATTTAATAACCATTTTGATAACCATTTTTCCTCTAGAAATTCCTCCACATCTCTAAACAGAACCCTTCGTAACACAACTTAGGCCTCATTCTTTTTTTAAAATTAAATATTATTATTTCTTAATTTTTGTAGAGACAGAGTCTCACTATATTGTCCAAGCTCGTCTCAAACTCTTGGGCTCAACTCAAGCAATCCTCTTGCCTTGGCTTCCCAAAGTGCTGAGATTACAGGCATGAGCCACCGCACCTGGCCAGACCTAATTCTTGTTTTTGATTCAGAAATCATACTTATTTCTCAAATCTTATAAAACTTAATAATTTCTGCAGCTTTAAACTATCTTTACCTTACTTTCTTCTATTCATCTTTGTAATCACCTTCTGAATCATCTTTCAATTTTGTGCATCTCTCTAACTTCTAGCTCACTAGCAGAATTAAAATGAAGATTTAATAGTTCAAACCCACATATTCTGAAAAATCCAAGGATTCAAAAGCTTTAAAAATACCAGAGTATTAATTTTTCCTAGGATCAGTTTTTCCTCCATTATTATTTAATCACAGCAAATGCTGTATTTTTAGGAGTTCATATTTCTCCCCAAGTTGGCTTCACGTGTCTTTTTTTAATCAATTCTCCAATTTGTCAGTTATTTTCCATTCCTGTCCTATCATCGGAGGTATTATGATTCCTTTCTTATTTGGAATCACCTGCACATGAATATACACATGATCAAAATTCCTCTATGAAAACAAAAGAACTGCTAACACAAACAAAACATCAGTCAGTCACACCACTACAGCAAAACACACTTTCTATTTAGGTCTATATCTGCACCCTAACCAGGGACTTCTTACCTCTACCTCCCATTCTTAATTACCTTTCCCTTAAATCTTTCTGGTAAGAATTACCCAGACAACGGACCCCATAGCAGAAGGAGCAAATTAAGGCAGCCAGGCTGAGATAGCAAACATGTCTGTCCAGTAAAGCCCACTTCAGAATGACTCCCAGCCTCCCTCTCTCCACCAGTAACTGTCTTACTTCTCCCCTATCAGTCTCTGAGCTTGTGCTTTGTCTACCTAAATTGTCCCCATTTTACCAATGAGGAAACTGAGGCTCCTAGAAGAAAGAACTTCGACTTTAAAAAAGCTGAACCTCCAACTGGCAGGCAGCCCATTCAATATTTGTCTTGTCCTTGCTCACAATGCTGTGACAGTAAAAGAAATCTCTGAAAGCAGTGTCTCAGCCCACTATGGGTCCTGGTGTCTATCTCCATCCTCAGCCCTACAGGTGCCAAAGTTTGCCTAGGAGGAACCAAAGAGCTGTCCGATGTGTGCATACCAGCTTAACACGTATGTGCCACTAATACCATCATTTTTAATAATAAAAAACTAATGCAAATAAGATGGTTTCTCTACTTCAACACTATTAATATTTTAGGCCAGAAAATCCTTTGTTGTGGTAATCTGTCCTGTGCAACATAGGATCTTTAGCAGCATCTCTGACTGCTATCAATTAGAATGCCAGTAGCATTTACTGTCGTTCTAAAAACCAAAATGTCTCCAGACATTGCCAAATGTCCCCTCGAAGAGCAAAATCAACCCCAGTGAAAAACAACTGGCATATACTAAAAGAAAACTCATTACAAAAAAGCAGGTAACATTTAATGAGGCAACTGTCTGCCTTACAAAAAGTTTGTTTATCCATGGTTTAAGTGGGCTTTTTCAATTAAATAACTCTGTAGTCCTTAGTAAGATACAATACCTACAAGCCTCAATATCTTCACTTTTAAACTGCTCTAAATCCCTCTTACATAAATATCCTATTAATGTATGGTTCTAAGTGTGTTATAGTTATTAACCACCAGACAGAGACGGCATGAAACCTAAAAACACAAAATATTAGAAACTACAACAAAGCAATGAGAAATTATGAAGAAACATTCCTGAGACTGCACTATACCACTGAAAAATATGACCACTTAAAAAATATGGCATATTGATTTTTTAAAGTACACTTATGGTCTAGAACAGTACTGTCCAAAAAAATTATAATGCAAGCCACAAGTACAATTTTAAATTTTCTAATAACCAGATTAACAAAGTAAAAAAAAAAAAAAAAAAAGGTTAAATATTTTTATTTAACTCAATATATCCAGATTATCATTTTAACATGTAAGCAAGTAAAAATTATGAGATATTTTACATTCTTTTTTCATATTGTCTTGAAATACAGTGTATCCTTTATCTATAGCATATCTGAATTTGCACTAGGCATATTTCTAAGGCTCAATAGCCACATGTGATAAATAGCTACAATAGCAGCCAAAGAATAAGGGCAAAGAGTGAGCACTCATTTTTCATCTTTACCAGAGAATGAAGTGTTCCACATATATAAATTATCAATAATTGAAGTTGACCTTTTCAAGCAAAATTTCTCCTTTCGTTCATTATTAATACATCTTTTTAAATAATAATACAAACCATAATCCTTTTTATTTTATTTTTTAAATTGAGACAGAGTCTTGCTCTGTCACCCAAGCTGGAGTGCAGTGGCGCCATCTCGGCTCACTGCAACCTTCACCACCCGGGTAAAGCGATTCTCGTGCCTCAGCCTCCTGAGTAGCTGGGATTATAGGCTCCTGCCACCACGCCCAGCTAATTTTTTTGTATTTTTAGTACAGACGGGGTTTCCCCATGTTGGCCAGGCTAGTCTCGAACTCCTGACCTCAGGTGATCCACCGGCCTCAGCTTCCCAAAGTGCTGGAATTACAGGCGTGAGCCACCTTGCCCAGCCTATCATAATACTTTTTAAACAAAGGATTATGATAAACACAACTCATTATTTGCTTGATAATAACACAACTGTATTATGTTTTATACTCTGAGTCTGTTAGTTTTTCTGATTTCTTCCTAGATACCCAGGCGTTTTACCACTGCCAGACTAGAAACCATCAGATGAACTGAAAACTAACTTCCCAGAGCTGTCCAACTGTGCGACACCCAAAAAAAGTCAGGATTCCCTGACTTTGGGGGGGATGGCAGGTCACCTCATTTAAAAGACTGTTTCAAGCTTTGGGTTTAAGAGTCCATGTGTAAAATTCCTCTTCAACATATCCACCATTTCCCCCAACAACCCCCATGTTAGGAACAGTCTCTTTTCAGCCTTGATTCCCACTTCATCCTTTGTTTTCATCCATATTCTGTTCCCATTTAATCTAGGAGTTCTAATTGTAGGGTGAACACATGCCCTGATTTGCCAGAGAGTCGTAAGTTTACCCACTACTGTTCCAGCATAATTACTAAAATTGTCTTAGTTTGGACAGTTACACAGTTACCCCATCTAATGGTCTCTATCGTTAAGTCTTAAGACAGCAGAGACTGATGACCAATCCTTGCCTACAGATGAAGGGTATATAAGATACTATTAAAATAATACTTCACCTTAATTACTATAAATATTTCTTAATAACTGTAATATTTCCATACTGCCAATCAAAGTCTGTGTCAATAAAGCCTTGAAATACAAAACTTGCTAATGAAGTAGTGAAAGACTCTGGCTGAAATTTATTCCTAATTTTAGTAAAAAGGTAAGGAGTTACTCAAAAGAAACAACTATCATTCCTTCAAAGAAAAGGGTTATTAAAGTATTCCTGCTACTACAATTCCATGTCTAAGATTTTCAAAAGGTGATCTTCTAGAAAGGCTTATTAAGTAAAGAGATGACCTCAAACATCACCCAGATTATAGAGTCCCATCTCAGAGCTAGGGGGAAGAAACTGGTTATACTTTAGAAGAAGTTTAAAGTAAGAATAGGGGTTATCTATAGTGAGGGGGCAGAGTCGGAAGGTTCATGGCAAATGGGAGAAAAGGCTGGGAGGGAAAATTTCACTAACTTTTTATATTTTTTAATTTTTGAATCATGTTACTATATTATTCAAAAAATTAAATTCTAAAAAACTGATCTAAAAATCTGCCCTAAGTGTTGTAGTCCTCACACTGAACTTTCTCTAACAAACAGTCGAACTTTTAAGGGAAACTCACTATATGATTCTAGAGAGGAAATGAAGGAAAACCTTTGGAGTGGCTAGACGAGGAGGACAATGAAAATGACAAAACCATAGTGATTTGCACGAACGTAGTTGTTTAAATCCAAATTAAAGAAAAACACATGTGTACCACACTTCTATGCTGGTTTAGCACCAGCATCACTTACCTTTCAGAACAGCAGGTTTAATCGCCATTCTGCCAACGAGGCATTCTTTCAGCATGGATTCATAATTGACCCAACGATGAACCTGGTATGGAAAATAAATGATGGAAAAGAAACATTACTAACTCCACAGGATGCTCTCATTTTAGTATGGGCAAAACTAAACTTTCTGAAATCACTCTCAACACACACCTGAAAACTAAGAAGCATATTCAATTAGCCAACCAGGGAGTGATAGGCTGCACAGATAGGGATTGTTTAGAACAGTATTCTCAAAGTGTTGGGACCTTTGGAAGTTCCTGACACCCTTTCAGGTCTCCATGAGGTCTCCATTTGTTTCATGATAATACTAATAAAAAGTTACTCACTTTTTTTCAGCATCAGAGCAATAAAAGCAATGGTGGGTAAAACTGCTAGTATCTTGTATTAATCAAGGTAGTGGGTCCAAACTGTACTAGTAATTATTATCTTCTTCACCACCATGAACAGTGGAGGGAGCATGAGGAAGATATTTAAGAATACTTAAGAATATCCTTCATGAAGTAGAAAAATTACTAATTAAATTTTGACCCTTGGGTACATATTTTTATTACATTTTGTGTGACAAAGTGGGAAATTCTCAAAAAGATTAGTGTTATAAAGTATGATGGTTTCCCTGTGAAGAAACACTTAGATGACTGTTTGATTTGCAAACGGAACTGGACTTTTTTCATGAAAGGCCGTTTGGCACATGTTTACCTATATAATAAACCTGCACATCCTGCACATATACCTCAGAACTTAAAATAAATTTAAAAAAGAAGAAGACATACATGCAGTCAACCAGCAGTGAAAAAAGCTCAATATTACCGATCATTAGAGAAATGCAAATCAAAACCACAATGAGATACCATTCCATGCCAGTTAGAATTGCTATTAATAAAAAGTCAAAAAATAACAGATGCTGCAAGGTTGCAGAGAAAAGGGGATGTTTATACACTGTTGGTGAGACTGTAAATTATTTCAACCATCGTGGAAAGCAATACGGTGATTCCTCAAAGAGCTAAAAACAGAATTACCATTTGACCCAGCAATCCCATTACTGGGTATATATCCAGAGGAATATGAAGCATTCTATCATAAAGACACAAGGACACGACTGTTCACTACAGCACTATTCACAATAGCAAAGACATGGAATCAACCTAAATGCCCATAAATGACGGACTGAATAAAGAAAACGTGGTACATATACACCAAGTAATACTATGCAGCTATAAAAAAGAACAAGATTATATCTTTGGCAGGAACGTGGATGGAACTGGAGGCCATTACCCTTAGTAAACTAACAGGGAAATAGAAAACCAAATAGTACATGTTCTCACTTATAAGTGGGAGCTGAATGATGAGAACTCCTGAACACAAAGAAATGAACAACAGACACTACTTAAGGATGGAGATTGGGAGGAGGGAGAGAAGCAGAAAAAATAACTATCAGGTACCAGGCTTAGTACCTGGATGATGAAATAATCTGTACAATAAATCCCCATGACACGAGTTTACGTATATAACAAACCTGCACACGTACCCCTGAACGGAAAATAAAAGTTAAAAAAAAAAAAAAAGAAGGGCCATTTATAAGAACTACTAGTAAACAAACTGATTATTCAGACTCAGATATTTAACAGGTATTTTCTTGAAAGTAAACAAAGTGATTCTACTGTTTCCAGGAAAACAACTGATAGTATTTGTTGTCAGATGCCACCGGCGGAAATTATATTTAAACAACCTTTCTGCAAGGCACCTTCTCAATATGCCTTAAAAGTCTTAAAATAGGCCAGGAATAATTTTAAGGTGCGGTGGCTCGCTCCTGTAATCCCAGCACTTTCGGATGCTGAGGTGAGAGGATTGCTTGAGCCCAGGAGTTACAGGTTGCAGTAAGCTGATCATGCCACCCCATTCCAGCCTGGGCAAAAGAGCAAGACCCTGTCTGAAAAAAAAGGACTTAAAAATCTGCAGCTATTTTGTTGGTGGGGTAGGACACTTTGGCTTTGATCCTGGGTGTGTGCAGTAGTGTAGTCTCTATATGATTTCTTCAGGTGTAAACAGCACCAAGGATGACTGTGACTTCCTTAGTGTCTGAGGGTACAATTATTGGTGGAGGCTGAGATGAAGTTTTGCTGGTTACTAAGACCCCAGGTAGGTTAGTCTTTGGGCCCCAGTGGTGGGAGCAGAATTCACTCAGATATTTAGGAATTTACCTGAGAAAATATTTGCGTGTATATAAAGATGTAGATACCAGGATACTCATCACAGCACTACTTAAATTAGCAAAATATTGGAAACAATCTAAATGTCCAGTTGTAAAAGACCGGCAAAGGAAAATCAATATATAAAGCTATTCAATACAATACTATATAATCATTAAAATAATCAGCCAAAAAATACTGATATTGGAATCTTTATGGCATATGCCAGAGTAAATAAGCAAAAAGTACGTAAAGTATAGAAAGAAGACAGTTGACTACAGGTATTTCGTACTTGCCTCCACTAAGAACCAAGATAATGAATTGATAATCATATTCTGAATACATCATCCAAGAGAGAACACTGAAATTCAACAGTAAAGTGACAGGAGTTACGTAAAGCAAGAAATGAAAAGGAAGTGAGGCAGCCTACAGGGCTGGGATCAGCTGGGAGCTGAAAGAGACTCAGGTTGGAGAACTTTAGCAGTCCACATTCCCACCATGGACTCCTGCAATGTTAGCCACAGAAGAACCCTTTGACCCTTGCAGACCCTGACACCAAAAGAGAGAGCTGCTAGGAGATTGTGTGATGGCACTGCTACAGGGAGGAAGCTTGCACTGGGTCTCACAAGCTCCCTGAGACCTAAGCAGCTACAGTAAACGGTTATTTCAGAGCCCTAGCCCCAACAAACTGCACACCGTACTAGAACCCAGCAGCGACCAGACTGAAGTGCAAAAGAAGCATGGCTGCTGCCCCAGGAGTTTAGGTTCAAGGAACTGCCAGCTACTGCAGGCAGAGCTAAAAACAGAATTACCATTTGACCCAGCAATCTCATTACTGGATATATATCCAGAGGAATATAAAGCATGGGCTGAGGCAAGAGCAAGTCACCAGGGCTGAAGAACAGGTGGTACATTCACTCCCCATCCACTGGCCTAGGCTGCCTACCACTAAAGGCATCACCACTCTGCCTAGGGGCAGAGTATCACCACAACTGCTGTCTCCCTCCACCTGAGCATTCCACTGGTAGCCTGGGAATTGCTCCTGCCTACCATGCCTACCATGGCTGGCCTCACCCGTCTCTGCCTATGTCACAGCACAGTTTGAGGGCCAGGAGGTTGCCCAGCCCAGTACAACACACTGGCACCTGAACACTCCTCCCAGGGGCCTGAGGTTGGACATACCAACCTGGCTGCTACCGTCACAGCTAGTACCTCCTTGCACATGCCATCTCAAGGGTTAGAGACTGGCCTGCACAGCCCATAACAGCCTCCACCAACATAAGCGTGTACCACCTGGGACCCAGAGGTCATCCTGCCACTGCCACTGTCATCACCCATGCCACACCACCTGCCCAGGGGCCCAAGAACTCACCCACTGTTGCCACTACTGGGATCCAACTAGGCCACAAAGAGGCCCAAGAATCAGCTTGCCTTGATGCAGTAACCCTGGTGCCAGCATATGCCATCCTGGGGCCCAAGGACAGACACGCTTAGCCCACTGCTCCCACCACTGGGGCCCAAAGACTAACCTACCTGGGGTGTCCTAGTAACCAGCAAAACTTCATCACCGCCTCCACCAATAATTGTACCCTAAGACACTAAGGAAGTCACAGTCATCATTGATGCTGTTTACACCTGAAGAAATCTATATAGAGACTACACTACTGCACACACCAGGATCAAAGCCAAACATCACAGATATATTTACAGGAAAAATTTCTCCCATATGAAATTTAAAAAAACTGAAAAAGGGCCAGGTGCGGTGGCTCAGCACTTCGGGAGGCCGAGGCGGAGGATCACCTGAGGTCAAGAGTTCGAGACCAGCCTGGCCAACATGGTGAAACCCCTTCTCTACTAAAAATACAAAAAATTCGCCAGGCGTGGAGGCATGTGCCTGTAGTCCCACCTACTTGGGTGGCTGGGGCAGGAGAATCACTTGAACCCGGGAGACAGAGGTTGCAGCAAGATGAGACTGTACCACCGCACTCCAGCCTGGGCAACAAGGTGAGATTCTGTCTCAAAACAAAATAAAACAAAACAAATGATATACAAAACACATTCAAAAGCAAATTATTATTTGATCTAAAGAGAGAGATAAACTCCAACACAATAATAGTGGGGGAGTCCAAAATCCCATTCTCAGCATTAGACAAAATCCCATTCTCAGCATTAGATGGATCTAGAGAGAAAAATCAACAAACATTGGATTTAAACTGGACTTCAGACCAATGGACCTAGCAGACATTTATAAAACATTTATCCAGCGATTGCAGAATACACATTTTTTTTTTTTCATCAGCATATGTAACATTGTCCATGACAGATATATGTTAGGCTACAAAACAAATCTCAACATATTTTTAAGCACTGAAATCCTCTTGAGTATATTTTCAGACCCCAGTAAAATAAATAAATACTAACAGGAACTTTCAAAACCATACAAATACATGGAAATTAAACAACATGCTCCTGAATCACCATTCAGTCAAAGAAGGAATTAAGATGGAAATAAAAAAAATTTCTTGAAACAAATGAAAATGGAAATGCAGCATACCAAAACCTGGGGAAATACAGCAAAAGCAGTATCTAAGGGGAAGTAGCAATAAATGCCTACTCCAAAAAAGCTGACAGATTTCAAATAAACAATCTAACAATGTACCTCAAGGAACTAGAAAAGCAAGAAGAAACCAAAGGCAAAATTAGCAGAAGAAAAGAAATAATAACTGTCAGAGCAGAACTATATGAAATAGATTTTTTAAAAAAGATACAAAGGATCAATAAGACAAAAAGTTGATTTTTGAAAAGATAAAACAAAATTGGTAAGCCACTAGCTAGAATAACCAAAAAAAGAGAAGACCTAAGTAAACAAAATCAGAAATGAAAAGGAGACAACACAACTGATACCAAAGAAATACGAAGGATCATCAGAGACTATTATGAGCAACTATACATTAACAAACTGGAAAACCTAGAGAAAATGGATAAACTCCTGGAAACATACAACCTATCAAGATTGAATCAGGAAGAAATAGAAAACATGAACAGATCAATAACCAGTAGCAAGATTGAATCAGTAATAAAAAATCTCCCAAAAACAACAACAACAAAGGACTAGATGGATTCACTGTAAAATTTTACCCAATGTAGAAAGAAGAGTAAATCCCAATCCTCCTCAAATTATTCCAAAAAATTGAATAGAAGGGAATTCACCCTAATATATTCTACAAGGCCAGCATTACTCTGATACCAAAACCAAGTAAGTGTACAAAAGCAACAATCAAAAAAAAAAAAAAAAAAAAAAACCCACAAAAACTACAGTATCACTGATAAACATAAATGGAAAAATGTCAAGAAAACACTAGCCAAATGAATTCGACAGCACATCAAAAATACAATACAACATGATGAAGTGGAATTTATCCCAAGGAGGCAGGGATGATTTAACATACACAAACTAGTAAATGTGATACATCACATCAACAGAATGAAAAACAAAAACTGTATGATCATCTCAATAACACAAAAATAATTTGATAAAGTTCAACATTCCTACATGATAAAAACTCTCAACGAACTAGACATAGAAGGAATATACCCCAAAATAATAAAAGGCCATATATGACAAACCCACAGCTAACAACATATTGCACTGGGAGAAGTGAAAAGCCTTTTCACTAAGAACTGGAACAAGACAGGATGCCCACTTTCACTACCCCTATTTAACACAGTACTGGAAGTTCTAGCCAGAGCAATGCAAGAGAAAGAAATAAAAAGCATCCAAATTGGAAAAGAGAAAGTCAAACTGTCCCTTTTAACAAATATTATTTTGTATTTAGAAAAACCAAAAGACTCCACCAAATAGAGCTGATAAACAAATTCAGTAAAGTTGTAAGACACAAAATCAACATACAAAATTCAGCAGTGTTTCTATACGCCAATAATAAAATAGCTGAAAAAGAAATCAAGAAGACAATCCCATTAGCCATAGCTACAAAAAAAGAAAGAAAGAAAGCTATAGATAAATTTAACCAAAGAGATGAAAGATCTCTACAAGTAAAACTACAGAACACTGGTGAAAGAAAGTAAAGAGGACACAAACAAATGGAAAGATACACTATGCTCATGGATCAGAAGACTCAGTAACAATCAGAAGGAACATACAGCCCAAAGCAATATAAAGAATCAATACAATCGTTATCAAAATACCACTGTTATTTTTCACAGAAATAGAAAAAACAATCCTAAAATTCATATGGAACCAAAAACCCACTAGAATAGCCAAAGCAATCCTGAGCAAAGAGAATAAAGATAGAGACATCATATTGCCTGATTTCAAAATATATTCCAAGGCTATGGTAACCAAAACAGCATAGTATTGGTATGAAAGTAGACACATAAACCAACAGAATGGAACAGAGAACCCAGAAATAAATCCACATATTTATAGCCAACTGATTTTCAACAATGATGTCAAGAATATACACTGAGGAAAGGACACCCTCTTCAATAAATGGTGCTGGGAAAATTGGATATCCATATGCAGAAGAATGAAGATGAACTCCAATCTCTCACCATATTAAAAAATCAACTCAAAACGGATTAAAGACTTAAACAGAAAACCAAACACCGCATGTTCTCACTCATAGGTGGGAACTGAACAATGAGATCACTTGGACTCGGGAAGGGGAACATCACACACCGGGGCCTATCATGGGGAGGGGGGCGGGGGGAGGGATTGCATTGGGAGTTATACCTGATGTAAATGACGAGTTGATGGGTGCAGCACACCAACAAGGCACAAGTATACATATGTAACAAACCTGCACGTTATGCACATGTACCCTACAACTTACAGTATAATAATAATAAATAAATTAAAAAAAAAAAAAAAAAAAAAAAAAAGACTTAAATATAAGACCTGAAACTATAAAATCACTAGAAGAAAACACTGAAAAAACACTTCATGACATTGGTCTGAGCAAAGATTTTATGGTTAAGACCTCAAAAGCACAGACAACTAACACAAAAATAGACAAATGTAACTATATTAAATTTAAAAGTTTCTACACAGCAAAGGAAACAATCAAGAGAGTGAAGAGACAACATGTTGAATGGGAGAAAATATCTGCAATCTATTTATTTAATAAGGACTGATATCCAGAATATATAAGGAACTCAACCATAAAAAAAAGTAATCCCGGGGGCGGAGCAAGATGGCAGAATAGGAACAGCTCCAGTCTCCAGCTCCCAGTGCGAGCGACACAGAAGACAGGTGATTTCTGCATTATCAACTGAGGTACTGGGTTCATCTCACTGGGGAATGCAGGACAATGGGTGCTGGTCAGCTGTTGCAGCCCGACCAGCCAGAGCTGAAGCAGAGCAAGGAATCCCCTCACCTGGGAAGCGCAAGGGGGAAGGGAATCCCTTTTCCTAGCCAGGGGAACTGAGACACACAACACCTGGAAAATCGGGTAACTCCTACCCCAATACTGCGCTTTAAGCAAACAGGCACACCAGGAGATTATATCCCACACCTGGCCGGGAGGGTCCCACGCCCACGGAGCCTTCCTCATTGCTAGCACAGCAGTCTGCGCTCTAACTGCAAGGCAGCAGCGAGGCTAGGGGAGGGGCGCCCGCCATTGCTGAGGCTTAAGTAGGTAAACAAAGCCCTGGGAAGATCGAACCGGGTGGAGCTCACAGCAGTTCAAGGAGACCTGCCAGTCTCTGTAGACTCCACCTCTGGGGACAGGGCACAGCTAAAAAACAACAACAACAACAACAAAAAGCAGCAGAAACCTCTGCAGATGCAAGCAACTCTGTCTGACAGCTTTGAAGAGAGCGGTGGATCTCCCAACACGGAGGTTGAGATCTGAGAAGGGACAGACTGCCTGCTCAAGTGGGTCCCTGACGCCTGAGTAGCCTAACTGGGAGACATCCTCCACTAGGGGCAGACCGACACCCTACACCTCACAGGGTGGAGTACACCCCTGAGAGGAAGTTTCCAAAGCAAGAATCAGACAGGTACACTCTCTGTTCAGCAGTATTCTATCTTCTGCAGCCTCTGCTGCTGACACCCAGGCAAACAGGGTCTGGAGTGGACCTTAAGCAATCTCCAACAGACCTACAGCTGAGAGTCCTGACTGTTAGAAGGAAAACTAACAAACAGGAAGGACACCCACACCAAAACCCCATCAGTACATCACCATCATCAAAGACCAGAGGCAGATAAAACCACAAAGATGGGGAAAAAGCAGGACAGAAAAGCTGGAAATTCAAAAAATAAGAGCGCATCTCCCCCTCCAAAGGAACGCAGCTCATCGCCAGCAACGGATCAAAGCTGGATGGAGAATGACTTTGACGAGATGAGAGAAGAAGGCTTCAGTCCATCAAAATTCTCAGAGCTAAAGGAGGAATTACGTACCCAGCGCAAAGAAACTAAAAAGCTTGAAAAAAGAGTGGAAGAATTGATAACCAGAATAATTAATGCAGAGAAGGCCATAAACGAAAGGACAGAGATGAAAACCATGACACGAGAAATAAGTGACAAATGCACAAGCTTCAGTAACCGACTCGATCAAATGGAAGAAAGAGTATCAGCGATTGAGGATCAAATGAATGAAATGAAGCGAGAAGAGAAATCTAAACAAAAAAGAAGAAAAAGAAATGAACAAAGCCTGCAAGAAGTATGGGATTATGTAAAAAGACCAAATCTACGTCTGACTGGGGTGCCTGAAAGTGATGGGGAAAATGGAACCAAGTTGGAAAACACTCTTCAGGATATCATCCAGGAGAACTTCCCCAACCTAGTAGGGCAGGCCAACATTCAAATTCAGGAAATACAGAGAACGCCACAAAGATACTCCTCGAGAAGAGCAACTCCAAGACACATAACTGCCAGATTCACCAAAGTTGAAATGAAGGAAAAAATCTTAAGGGCAGCCAGAGAGAAAGGTCGGGTTACCCACAAAGGGAAGCCCATCAGACTCACAGCAGATCTCTCGGCAGAAACTCTCCAAGCCAGAAGAGAGTGGGGGCCAATATTCAACATTCTTAAAGAAAAGAATTTTAAACCCAGAATTTCATATCCAGCCAAACTAAGTTTCATAAGTGAAGGAGAAATAAAATCCTTTACAGATAAGCAAATGCTTAGAGATTTTGTCACCACTAGGCCTGCCTTACAAGAGACCCTGAAGGAAGCACTCAACATGGAAAGGAACAACCGGTACCAGCCATTGCATGCCAAAATGTAAAGACCATCGAGGCTAGGAAGAAACTGCATGAACTAACGAGCAAAATAACCAGTTAATATCATTATGGCAGGATCAAGTTAACACATAACAATATTAACCTTAAATGTAAATGGACTAAACGCTCCGATTAAAAGACACAGACTGGCAAACTGGATAGAGTCAAGACCCATCAGTCTGCTGTATTCAGGAGACCCATCTCACATGCAGAGACATACATAGGCTCAAAATAAAGGGATGGAGGAAGATCTACCAAGCAAATGGAGAACAAAACAAAAGCAGGGGTTGCAATACTAGTCTCTGATAAAACAGACTTTAAACCATCAAAGATCAAAAGAGACAAAGAAGGCCATTACATAATGGTAAAGGGATCAATTCAACAGGAAGAGCTAAGTATCCTAAATATATATGCACCTAATACAGGAGCACCCAGATTCATAAAGCAAGTCCTTAGAGACTTACAAAGAGACTTAGACTCCCATACAAAAATAATGGGAGACTTCAACACCCCACTGTCAACATTAGAAAGATCAACGAGACAGAAAATTAACAAGGATATCCAGGAATTGAACTCATCTCTGCAGCAAGCAGACCTAATAGACATCTATAGAACTCTCCACCCCAAATCAACACAATATACATTCTTCTCAGTACCACATCACACTTATTCTAAAATTGACCACATAATTGGAAGTAAAGCACTCCTCAGCAAATGTACAAAACCAGAAATTATAACAAACAGTCTCTCAGACCACAGTGCAATCAAACTAGAACTCAGGACTAAGAAACTCAATCAAAACCGCTCAACTACATGGAAACTGAATAACCTGCTCCTGAATGACTACTGGGTACATCACGAAATGAAGGCAGAAATAAAGATGTTCTTTGAAACCAATGAGAACAAAGATACAACATACCAGAATCTCTGGGACACATTTAAAACAATGTGTAGAGGGAAATTTATAGCACTAAATGCCCACAAGAGAAAGCTGGAAAGATCTAAAATTGACACTCTAACATCACATTTAAAAGAACTAGAGAAGCAAGAGCAAACACATTCAAAAGCTAGCAGAAGGCAAGAAATAACTAAGATCAGAGCAGAACTGAAGGAGATAGAGACACAAAAAACCCTCCAAAAAATCAATGAATCCAGGAGTTGGTTTTATGAAAAGATCAACAAAATTGATAGACCGCTAGCAAGACTAATAAAGAAGAAAAGAGAAAAGAATCAAATGGATGCAATAAAAAATGATAAAGGGGATATCACCACCGACCCCACAGAAATACAAACTACCATCAGAGAATACTATAAACACCTCTACGCAAATAAACTAGAAAATCTAGAAGAAATGGATAATTTCCTGGACACTTACACTCTCCCAAGACTAAACCAGTAAGAAGTTGAATCCCTGAATAGACCAATAGCAGGCTCTGAAAATGAGGCAATAATTAATAGCCTACCGACCAAAAAAAGTCCAGGACCAGATGGATTCACAGCTGAATTCTACCAGAGGTACAAGGAGGAGCTGGTACCATTCCTTCTGAAACTATTCCAATCAATAGAAAAAGAGGGAATCCTCCCTAACTCATTTTATGAAGCTAACATCATCCTGATACCAAACCCTCGCAGAGACACAACAAAAAAAGAGAATTTTAGACCAATATCCCTGATGAACATCGATGCAAAAATCCTCAACAAAATACTGGCAAACTGGATCCAGCAGCACATCAAAAAGCTTATCCACCATGATCAAGTGGGCTTCATCCCTGGGATGCAAGGCTGGTTCAACATACGCAAATCAATAAACGTAATCCAGCATATAAACAGAACCAAAGACAAAAACCACATGATTATCTCAATAGATGCAGAAAAGGCCTTTGACAAAATTCAACAGCCCTTCATGCTAAAAACTCTCAATAAATTCGGTGTTGATGGAATGTATCTCAAAATCATAAGAGCTATTTATGACAAACCCACAGCCAATATCATACTGAATGGGCAAAAACTGGAAAAATTCCCTTTGAAAACTGGCACAAGACAGGGATGCCCTCTCTCACCACTCCTATTCAACATAGTGTTGGAAGTTCTGGCTAGGGCAATCAGGCAAGAGAAAGAAATCAAGGGTATTCAGTTAGGAAAAGAAGAAGTCAAATTGTCCCTCTTTGCAGATGACATGATTGTATATTTAGAAAACCCCATTGTCTCAGCCCAAAATCTCCTTAAGCTCATAAGCAACTTCAGCAAAGTCTCAGGATACAAAATTAATGTGCAAAAATCACAAGCATTCTTATACAC